>NC_079440.1:51492110-51792110 GCF_903798145.1 Danio aesculapii | reverse complement strand
GCTGAAGAGAAGAACTGCATCTGTGTAAGTTTAAAATGTGAAAGAATGTGTGTCTCTGTCTGTCTGGATCGCTCTGACTGTGATTTTGGTGTCACATTTAGGTTCAGCAACTGTCCGGAGTTGGTGGATGTTATGTCCGAGCCTGATTAAAAGATTGATAAACAGGTACATATTTATCTTGCATTGTTTGTGTTTATTTCTGCACAATATTTCAGGAAAATATGTTTTACTACCCCAACAATTAACCCCGTATGTTATATTATTTAAACTATAGATTTCATCTGTTATTCATCATTGTACGTCTCCTTATAGACATGCCTAATGTTCAGATGTTTTAAAATGTTTGTACAGACTCAGGCTGTCAAGCAGACTAAAAATATTAAATTATAATTTTAGTGTAAGCCATGAATGACAGTCTTTGTTGTCACAAAACTGTGGATGTGTGGATATGGGCAGTTGTAAAATGATGAGTAGTAGGGAATGTGTATGTATTGACATTAGATACTGCTCGGCGCATTGCTGTTCATTCACAAAACATGACAGTAATTCTTGATATATTGTACGTTTTTAGTTGTAGGATAATACAAAATCATATTCTCCTCCCTCAGATGCTGTGAAGTGAGTCCAGATGCTACAGACACAGAAAAAGATGCCGCAATGGAGGAACACAGCAAGCACCTTCCAGGAAGAGCTGAAGAATATTAGAAATAAAGACTCTAAAATAACATTTCACTTGTGTTGTCCATATTTCTGTGTTGTTGCTTTATTTTTATTAGATGTGTCTGTTTAACAGTGATGTACATCTGTTACTGTGTTACTATATGCACAATAAATAATTTGCTTTAATCGTAACACTATTGCATCCTTACATAATGTATTAATTATGATTTACACGTGATTACAATGCTATAAAGACGTTCAGGTATAACTGGTCTGAAATTAGACCTGATTGCATTTCACAGCTTTAAATAATAAGTTAGATTGTTTTATATTTATAATTAGGCTATTAAAACACTTATTATAAAGAAATAACACGTTTTAAAAACAACCAGATAACGTCCAGAACATGACATATTTCGACGTGCAGGGACCGTGTAGAAAAGACGTGCGATTCACGGCCAGAAGACGTAAAAGACGTCGGTTGGATTTTCATTTTGGCACTATTTTTCAACCAGGACGCAACGTGGCGGAGCGACGTCTTTTCAACGGTAATCGGACGTCCAAATGTTTGCTGGGTAGTGTTGCCAACTTAGCAATTTTGTTGCTAGATTTAGCAACTTTTCGTACAGCAACTTTTTTCAAAAAGCACCTAGCAACAAATTTAGCAATTTTTAGCATTCATTTGGCTACTTTTAGCAATTTTTAAAAAGTGACTCAAAAGAGCAGTGAGTCCTCACTCAACACACACACACATCACATTCAAGTTAAATTGCTTGCTCAGATTGTTTTTCACAACTGTTAATTTACTGATATTTGTTAACATGTATAATTGTTGGTAATTTAGGTTGCAATAAATTCCAAAAGTGCTATAATTGTTGTCACTTTCACAAATGTGTTAATTTCACAAGTTAAAAAAATACACAAGCTGCGATTGTTTAAAAGAATGTAACTGTTCATTATCAGTGTTATATTTAAAAAGAAAAAATTCTTATCAAAAAGTGTTTGTATTTTACTAATAGTCAACTATATTTTTCACACAAATCTAAATAGACATAGTTCAAATAATGTTTTTGCTGACATGGCAGTCAATTTGAGAAAACATTAATTATTTTGTATACAAAAAGATGTAGTTTTGAGTTGCGATTACGCAATGACGTCATCATGCAGAGTAATATCTTAGTAAGAACCTATTTATTGTGCATCTGGATGTAATGTTTTAATATAATATAATATAATATAATATAATATAATATAATATAATACACCGCACCTCAGAGAGAAGAGACTTGACGGGCTTACGCTTGTCAGATACTACGTGATGACGTCACTGATATGCAAATTAGTGCGTGTCGTCATCTGGCTACTTTTCGGGCAGGCTTTAGCTATTTTAAAATTAGTAAATAGTATTTTTCATTGGAAATAGTTGGCAACATTGTTTAAGGCGCTTCTCATTTGATGCACTTGAGCTTAGCCACTCTCACTGGCAAAGCTGTGATAAAACAAAACGTTATTGGCATGTTTTTTTTTTAAAGGGCAGGTTCTATACTATGTCCTCTCTCTTTGCGTTTTGGTTGAGATATGGGACCTTTAATATTTTTAACCAAGAACTTAATGACAGCTTGTATGTAAAGTAGACATGCGTTTACCATTGCGTATTCACTGACCTATGGATGGACTTGAAGGGAAAGTCAAGCTTAATTAGCGAATGAATTGAAACTTCCAGCTGCTGGTTGCAGCATCTGTTGTTGGGATCTTCTGAGAGTCTCCGGTGAGAATTAATTTACTCTCTCTGCTAACAAGCCGTCGGTGGGTCAAATCTTCTCTCTTCAGAGGACTTCAAAACAAGATACATGCATAATTACTCACTGCAAAGTATGTTTGGAGATACAGTCAGCTGTTATAATGGCGTGTGATCAGTGTGTTCATAATAGCGTCGTCAAAAGTGGCGGTATTTCTGAGTAAACAGTCCAGGACGACATTTCTTAAAGTGATAGCAGTGGTTAACCTCATGTTTATCACTGTTTTCACCTGTGTTATTGCCCATATGAAATAACAATAGCAATTAATAGTAAATAATATAGTGTTTTTGAACTTTACTATAGTACAGTACTTTAATGAATCTGTTGTGTTGATATTATAGTTGCAAAGGCACCACAAGAACTATTGTAACATGAACAAACAACCCATATTGATCTAAGCTTTCCACAACTATATACAGTATATTATACTATAAAACTAAAGTGTTATAAATTCAACACAACACAGGCTCATTGTGAATATGTCCTCCCGTATACATTTCTGGAGAGCAGGAATTATGTAGCCATAGCTATGTATGCCTGCATTTTGTCTTTAAAATTAATGCTTAGGGGTAGTATGACCTTGCCAATGGCTTCTGTTTCTTTTAGCGATACCAGCTGACCGCTTATCTTCGTACAAACAGCTTTTTCAGTGTTACTAGTTTGCCCAGTAGCACGTCGTGTACACCGATGGACTTGGGACGTGGACAATCAGTCTGGCCTGGTTGGCTGAAGTGTATATTGTGCCCTCTGGTGGATTTTTGCGAGAAGAGGACGTGCAAGAGTAATTTAAGATCATCAAAAACTGTACACAGCGGTCTCTGGTGGATTTGCAAAAACAAAAACTGCGAGCAGATAGACCTCCAGTTACGTATTTCACTCTCCACCGAAATGTAGACCTGGGTACAAGCCTGGGTTAAATGAATTAGGCTATTTATAGGATATATAGTTTATCAATTGGCTGTATTTAATACTACATGTATGCTGTAGTTTTCATTAAAGTGCTTTTATTATACAGTATAATACATTTTACTACTGTATAGTATGATTCAAAAACACTATATTTATAAATTACAGTATTTGTTTTCATATGGGTGTTTACCTCTATTACTGACAGTTCACTTGTAAAAATCTTTTAATTTTACACAGCCTATGTTAGATTTCTAATACTAAAATTGCGATGTAATAATGCTCAAAATAATGAAAACAGCTATTAATCTTTATTTTAGGCTTTGATTTATTGTTGTTGTTTGTTCATATTTATTTGTGTTATTAGCTGTAACTTGCATATTTGTTTGTGGTTATATTTTAACTTTAAAATTGGAAATAAGGAGTGTGAATAAATCAGCGTGCTGCTAAGTGCCATAATTTATTACATTTACATGGTTCAAAACAATGAGCAATAATAATATTTAATATTATTAAAATGGACTAAAAAATATTCAACACAGAGCCACTTTTAAGGTTTTAACTCTGACAAATTAAGAAATGAAGGCACGCATAAATATTGTTATTTCAGCTAATCCATGTGGCAATATTTCCATGTGGCTGCCTGTCGAAAAATATGTGCATTTCAGAATTTGTCTAAAGGTTTATTGCCACAGTTAGACACTCCAGAGACAACACAAGTTCATAGAATTATCTATTTCCAGTTTGATCTTGATCTGCTGTCCTTGTAAACACTGAAATCAGGCCAGTCCAGGTCTGTAAATCTGTCATCGCCCTCTTGTGGTTAAACAGTGAGTCTGCAATGAATTTAAACTAGGGAGTATTGGCTGAAACACAAATATTATGTGGGAAAAAATTGTTATTGACTTTTATTTAATGTGAAACGCTCCAGCTGGCAGGTTTAGAGATAACAGTTTTTCTTGCATAAACTCCACACCACCCAGTTGGAGAATATTTATTGCTGATTTTTTTTATTATTATTTTTTTTTTAGAAAGTAAAATGTTTTCTGGAAACCACAAGGAGGCAGCAAATGTGAACATCCGTGCCAAGTTTGCAAATTGCATGAGTTTGCTTATTTGATATAGAGGCAAATGCAATTATCATGTTTGTGTTTAAGAAATGTATTAATATAGAGAATTCTAAGTTGTAAATTGTGAAAAACAGTTCTAAACTGTTTTATAAGTTTTTATTAGTACTTTTAAATAGATTTTTATATTGTGTTTAATTTTTTTTTTTTTTATAGTTAATTTGTGTGTGTATTTGTGTGTGTCTGTCCTTTTTTCAGACACTGGTTACACATTACAATAAGATCCAATTGTTAACATTAGTTAATGCATTAACTAACAACTAGCAATGTGTGTTATGATGTTATTAATATGCAGCAGTGGAAAGAGTACTGAAAAAACACAAAAGTACCATTACTTGCCTAAAAGTGTCTGTTGTAAATATTACTTAAAGTATGAGTTAAAAGTAGACCTTTCAAAAGTACTCAAGAGTAGTGAGTATTACGCTATAAAAAGCTGATGCGTTTACATGTAATTTGTGGATGTGTGTTAACGTAACATTCTGTGGTGCATTAAGTTATCATAAGACGTTAATATTAGGTTAGATTTAGGTTGTGCCGTCAGGTGCCCAAAATTCAATGTCTAGCCAGCGTCTAAGAGCAATGTTATTTTGACGTCCAATAACATCAATTGACGTTGATATTTGCTTGATTTTAAGTTGTGTTAGAAAGTGACCAAAATCCAACGTCGAGCCAACATCTTAAACCAACGTCATATTGATGTCACATACTGACATTTAGTTCATCCGGTAAATCCAACGTCTCAAAGACATCATAGTGGTAATGGTCACACAACATCAAGCTGCAACCTTATTAGATGTTGATTTTAGGTTAGATGTTGGACATTGATGACCCTCTGTTGGGTTCTGACATCAACCCGATTTTCATTTACAAACAAAATGCAACGTCCCCACAACGTTGGGGTACAACTTTAATCTGACGTCATGTTGACGTCTCGTGCCTGCTGGGTGTTTAAGGCCATTTCGGTCATCATACAGTAAAGATCCATCATCTTCTCATCAGTGAGAATGCGTGTAAAGATATTGAACATCTTTTTTTGGACACTTCTAATGCTTACAAGCAGTTTGCTGCAATTATAAAGCGCCCATGTCTTGAGGTAGTTTAGTATGATACTATTTACCCCTTTACTTCTATATGTGATTTAATTGGACAGGAATCACTGGACGGATTTTTCTAATCCCCATAGACAAAAATAAATAAAGTAGTGACTGCAGGTTAAAGGAAAGTAGTGGAGTAAAAATACCAATACAGCACTAAAAATGTACTCAAGGGAAAGTAAAAGTACACATTTTTAAAACTACTTGGTAAATTACAATTCCTGAGAAAAACTACTCAATTACAGTAGTAGAGTAGTTGTAATTTTTTACTTTACATCACTGCTAATATGTGTTAATGTCATTTATTAAAAACAGCTCTGTGTTTATAGTTCAGCTTAGTTCAGTTCCCTTAATATTTACTTACTTATACATCCTATTATTAAATTTATATAAATTTATATTTGAATTTAGGTTAAATGTGAGAGTAAATGTGAGGTTAAATGTGAGAGACATTCTAACAGAAACGTACATTTTCACCTATAAAACGTGAGGCCTGACCGTAAAGCTTGTCTTCTTCAAAAAAATCATACAAAAACAAGCATGAAATTATACAGTTTAATGATAAAATGCATCCTTGATCACTGTCAGCTTTTCCTCCATCAAATGATGTCACCTCCTTTGAGTCGTAGCATAAAAAGGTGTATTGCATTGTGTATTTTATGTTAAATTTAATACAAATGGGACAACTGTAAAGTTTATTAGTTTATTTATTTGTAGAATTTATTTATAATTTCATGTTTTTAATCAATTAATGTGAATGAGATACTCATGAAAAAAATCTTTTTTTAGGGTAGTTTGTAAAAAAAGTACCTTTGCTCTTATTTCAGTGAATCTTTATTAAAATATTTATGGTTTTAGTTTTAATCAACACTAATACTAAAAGTGCATGGATTTTATTTCAGGTAATGTTCATGTTATTGTAAGTTTTTAATTAACTAAATTAGATTAAATTAAATTAGCCCAAACATTAAATTGCATATATTTGCAAATTATAAAAAAAGCCAAATGCCAAGACCAACAATTATTAAAACTTATAATCTGCAAATCATTTTATCCTATGATTTACAAAGTATTAGAGCAAAATACAAAACTCATTGCATCATTCATCCTGCGATTTTAGTTTTGCCTCACAATCCTTGACTCGTGTTGTAAGATTAATTACAAAGGAATTTTCCCTTCTTTTCCCCAGTGACGGAGCAGAACAATGAACAGAGAGGAGAGCCTGGATGGACAGACTGCAGAGGAGGAGAGTGAAGGACAGTGGGAGGTAAAGCCCTGGAGAACAAAAAAAGAAAACCTGATGGAACTATTTAGACAAACCATACCAAATGTATTATTATACAAGATTAAATAGTGATGCACAAGTCTTTATTTGTCATGGCTGTTTTTTTTTATAGGCAAACTGACAGATTCAATACTGTTTTTTGATTTTTTTTGTCTTCTAAATTGCTTTTAGATATATTAAAATTAAATAATAGGGGTATAATTAAAGTATGACTACAATGCATGCGTTCATTATTTGCTTATCCCAGGTTAAACTATTACAAAACCATTAACATTAACAAACTGACAGAATTCTGATAGTGATTTTAATTTTTTTCCCGTCTAAACATGAGCATTTTAAAATTTGACACGTATAATCTCATGCCAATTCATAACTTTTTGATTTAGTGGTTAATTCGTATGAATTCGTACGATCTAATTCTTTTTAGCAATTCATTCACAGTAGTATCTTTAATTCAATTTAGTATGATTTGCTCATCACCCAATGACAGTTGGGTTTAGGGGCAGGGTTAGGTGCCACGCCTCCTTTATAAAATCGTAAATTTTCATTCGACTGAACTCGTACAAATTCGTACGAATTAGCTACTAAACTGACAAAACATAAAATACTTACATTTTCTTGTGAGATCAGGCTTGACGTATGACATATAATTTGCTTATCACAGGTTAAAAAAATTTACACATTTACATTTTAACATTAAACTGCACTATAATCATGATCCACACAAAGTAAAACCTAATGATCTGACTATGTCTTTGTGAAATTAGGCTATAAATCAAAAAGAGCAGGGGGTGCTCTCAGAATGGAAGGAATAATGGCAGTTCCTTGGTTCTAAAAAAAAAGCATCTGAGTATTTTATGGGGATTATCTAAAAAAATATACAGTCTGATCTTTTCTGATGTAAAAAACCTCCAATGCCTTATTTAATATTTGGGTTTTTCTTTCAGTATTTTACACATCAGGAATGGAGACCTACTCTTCAGATGCTGATTCATGTTTCTTCTGGTAGGTTTTTCAAATGCTATCATCAACACATAATATAAAATCAACAGATGCACACGTGTGTTTTAATGAAGCACATGCACAATACATTATGAAGTTTACTCTAGCGTTGTAAGGCTTACAACAAGCTTTAAATGTATTTTATCTTTTAGGTGTATTTTATTGAAGAAATAATAATAAATCCTACAAATTTATTCAGACTTCATGAAACACGTAAAAATCCAGGTGATATCTAAACATGAGCTACTGTATGATGAAAACTGCCCAAACACAAATGTCTTATCCATACACTCTTTATTTAATGTTGATCACAAAAATCACAAAAATATGAAATGAAAGAAAATCAATATTTATACGGGTGTTCAAGAATTTGAAGATATTGTATTTTTTATGAGTATAGAGAGTTTTATAACTCCCAAAGGAATTTAAAAGACAAGGGTTATTTAGCAATCTATTTTTCTAGCTACTTTTTTTTTTCATACATAAATGTAAGGTTTTGACTTATTTTTAACTTTAATTTCCCTTTTTTTTGCGATTTGAAACCTGGATACTATATCCTGCTCAAACAATTTAAAAGCTTTAAAAGCAACCCAGGCTCATTCTGAAAACGTACCCCTATATACATTTCTGGAGAGCATCAAACATGTCCCAGGAGCTATGTTTTTTTGCAGTTTTTGTTTTTGCAAATCCACCAGAGGCCGCTTTGCATGCTTTTTTAAGATCTCTGATTTCTCTGGCGAGTGCCTGCTGTTTTTATGTAAATCCACGAGAGGCCACTGTCGACTGACTGACTGACTGACTGACTGACTGACTGACTGACCGACCGACCGACCGATCACCCCACTCAAAATTTTATCACGTTTTCAGATTTTATCTCATTCTCACCCTGTTATTTACTTGTTTATTTTATTTGGCTTTTGTTTTTGTCTTACCTGTTTTCTGGAACCATTCTTCACCGGACTCGAACCCTTCTCTATGTCTCAAGTCCGCCGACGTGCGCTGCAAGCCATTGGACAAACTGATAACAGTGCGAAAAGGAACAGCGACACACCACCCCGTGATGTTAATTTTAAAGATTAAATGCAACCATATGTATCTCTGGCTACATAATTCGCGATCTACAGCAATGAAAATAACTTTAAAACTTTGTGTAACTTTAAAAATCCTCTGCCCTTAAAAGTATAGTTCACTCATATATAAAAATTTACTCACTATTTACTCACCCTCAAGGGGTTTTAAACCTTTACAAAGGTACCTTTTTATCTGTTGAGCACAAAAGAAGATACTATAAAGAATGTTGGAAACTGGTAACCATTGACATCCATAATAGAAAAAAAGAAATCATATGAACGTCAATGGTTACCAACATTTTTCAAAATATCCAACATTTTTTAAATATCTTAATCTGTGCTCAAACGAAGAACAGAAGGAACGACGTCATACCGCTCCGTAGCGTTCATTTTAAAGACGAAACGCATACGTGCTTCTGGCTACATAATTCACGATCTCCAGAAATGTATATAGGGCTACATTTTCAGAATGAGTCTATTGAAGAAGTCACAAGAGCATAAGATTTATGTTACTTTAACTTATTTTAATAATTTAATCAGGTTTGAACTTTATTTGTTACGATATACACATTTGAAGTTGACATTTTAAGTCAAATGTAAGTTGAAATGACTTGTAAAATTAAGTTGATTCAACTTAAAAATTAAATTCAGCACCATGTTTATTAAAATGTAGGATTTTGCTTATTTTTCCTCACGCTTCCCTTAATAATGAACTTATTTTTAAAATATATCATCACTGGCATAATGTTCTGACATACTGTTTACAAACCTCTAGTAATATTCTATTTGTAGGTGTGAATGTTTATTCAATATAAATAATGTCTAATAAAATAAAAAATGGTGCGAGTGTTTGCCCATTTCCAGTTCCTATTTTTATCCAGTGGATGAGTGCATCTCCAGTTGGGATCTGAAAGGGTAAAGCCTTGCCTGAGGGCCATTGTAGTTTTCAGTAGCCTTTCTCATTGATAAGGAGAGGCTCTTTGTGCTGATTCTTCAGAGATTGTAGCTTTTTTTCTGGATGCTTCTTGAATTTCAAAGGTGAAAGAGGTCACTTGATCTGCTGGCTCTTGTTAGGAGGGCTTCAGGACATGCAATAGCTTCAAATCTCTTCGGTGATGGAGTCAGTATGGTGTTTGTGTGGGTGGGAACAGTAACCTGGCAAACCCAATCCCCTAACTTATAATTTGTCTTCCTTGTTGGACTTTCAAATGGTTTCCAAGTGATAAGCTTTAGATATATTGACGTGTTTTTAAGCTGCCAGAGAATTCTAGAAACCTAGCTGACATTATTCATTAGTCAGTCTGATTGGAGGGATCATTACGAGCACTATTACAATGTTTTTTTTTCCTTTGGGAGACTGACGGTATCTTGGATTTAGATATTTTAACAAATGTTAATGGAGTGATAAGGTCAAAAGTCTGGATTAGATTTTAATCTGGAGACAACAGATCTTTTAAAATGTAAAGTAAACAAGGCTCGCAGTATAATTTATTGTTTTTTTTGGTCAATGTTTCTAGCCAGTAATAATCACATTTAATTTTACTTTTGATCATTTAAATTTTAATTTTATTTTATTGTGTATTTTATTGGTTTTTATGTTATTGTTTGTTGTATTTGTAATTTTTGCAATCCTCTGCATTTCATTTTATTTTATTTTATTTTCATTCATATATTCATTCAAGCATATGCCCATTGAGCTGCAACCCAACACTGAAAAACACCCATACACTCTTGCATTCACTCTCATACACTACGGCCAATTAAGCTTATTCAAATCACCTATACCACATGTCTTTGGACTGTGGGGGAAACAAGAGCACCCGGAGGAAACCCACGTGAACACGGGGAGAACATGCAAACTCCACACAGAAATGCCAACAAACCCAGCCGGGACTCAAACCAGCGACCTTCTTGCTGTCAGGCTATCGTGCCACCTACTGCACCACCGTGATGCCCTTTAATTTAATTTAATTTAATTTATTACATTTGTTTATTGTACTTAGTTTAGCAATAACCTGCCTTTCAGGAGCTTCAATTCTTAATTGTCATTAATTTAATTAAATTAAATTTTTTATTTTCTTTATGTATGTATGTGTATATATATATATATACATATATGGGTGTTTTTTTGTGTTTGTTTATTGTACTTGGTTTAACAATAACCCGCCTTTCTGGGGCTTCAATTTTTTATTTATTTTTATTATTTAATAAAATTTAATTTAATTTAACTGTTGTTTATTGTACTTAGTTTAACATTCACCTGCCTTTCAGGTGCTTCAATTTTAAAATTAATTTAATTTCTAATTTAATTTAATTTTATTTTATTTTGCTAATTGTATTTACTCTGGCCCTAAATGGACAGTTCACTCAAATATAAACATTTACTCTAAAATTTCCTCACCATCAAGTGGTTTCAAACCTTTATGAGTTACTTTTTGTCATTTGAGCACGAAAGAAGATATTTTGAAGAATGTTGGAAACTGGTAACCCTTTCCAAAGAAAGAAACTGGTTTGTGACAAGTGATTAAACAGTAACTGAATTTTCCTTTTTGAGTGAATCATCTCTTTAAAAATTGCAATTAGTTTTTTAGTTTATTTAACTTTAGTCATGAGTAAAAGTAAATTCCTTGTGTCTTTACCTTATCTGAGCTGTTATTCAATGGCATCAGATTGGTAGTGGTGCTTAACACAGAGCGGGTTGTTTGCTGCTGTTTTCTGCTCCTCCATCATGTTTCAGTTATCATGTGTTGTTGACAGCTCTTCAGTACCGACTGAATCGGACAGACAGGCCTCATCAAAGTGTTTCCTCTACGAGCCGCTGATGTGTGTGAGCAGATGTGTGTGTGACGGCGCTGTTATGATGAAGGTCACCGGAAATCTCCAACACATCTGGAAAAGTACCATCATCTGAACTGACAAACAGGTGTGGGTTTTGTATTCTGTTCCCTTGAAACATCTCCCATATACAGTATAAGACACTTTGTGTTCTTTCTTTATTATTGTAAGTTATAATAACCTGCGAAAAAGAACTGTAATATAACATTTCATTAACTTTCTGGGGCTAATTATTAGAATGTTTTGCAGTGTTTATTTTCAGCGAATCATTAAATCATTCAGTTCATTTATTAAAATGTCTTTATGTTTAGATCAGTCAGTTAGACTTTAGAATAATGGTCAATTAGTTGATGTTAGTTAATGTGTTTACTGACTTTAACTAAGTATGAATACTCTTGTTAAGCATTAATCATAGTTTAACATAAACTAATGCGTTATTAAAATCCAAAGTTGTGCATTTTTACATTGGTTTATGCACTGAGTTAACATGAACTAACATTAAATAACATTAACTAATGTTAACAAAATTAATTAATATTGAAATAAATGTAAACTGTCAAATGTTAACTATCTGTAACTGTCAAATGTTAACTATCATTAACTAATGGACTATTAATTAGATTTCATTGATTAATCAAGGCCACGCAGTGGAGCAGTAGGTAGTGCTGTCACCTCACAGCAAGTTGGTCGCTGGTTCAAGCCTCGGCTGTGTCAGTTAGCGTTTCTGTGTGTAGTTTGCATGTTCTCCCTGCGTTTGCATGGGTTTCCTCTGGGTGCTCCGGTTTCAGCTACAGTCCAAAGACATGCGGTACAGGTGAATTGGGTAGGATAAATTGTCCGTAGTGTACGTGTGTGTGTGAGAATAAGTGTGTATGTGTTTTCCAGTGTTGGGTTGCAGCTGGAAGGGCAGCCGCTGCATAAAACAATTGCTGGATATGTTGGCGGTTCATTCAATAAAGGGACTAATCCGAAAAGAAAATGATTGAATGAGTAATCAAGTGGCTGTAATGAAAAAAACATTACATTTTTAAGTTGAATCAATTTAACTTTATAAGTAATTTCAACTCATATGATGCTAAACTGAGTGAAAACATTAAACAAAATATTTCTTTACTTTAAATAATGTTGAAAAATTATTAGCTTATTTTAAGATTTATTTTGTTTTACCTTTATTTTAAGTTAATCAAAAACATTTTGTAATGAATTATTAATAATATCATCTTAACTATATTGTGGTCTCATAAATATTTCTTATAGTTTTTTTAAATTACATATTTTAAGCATCTTTGCTTGAATTTTACTGACTTAATGGCAGGTGCAGGGCTCTATTTTAATATGTGGCATGTTTATTTGATTGAGAGATTGTTTGTTTAGGTTTATTATGGGCTTGTTCTTATTTGCTGTTTTTTCAAACAAGATATTTTAAAATTTATTTGCTTTATTTCTAGCAAGTCTACGCTTTTTTTAAGCTTTTTTTTCTTGGCACAAGCTGCATGCACAATATAGTTATTATGCCATAAATTCACATTATGATCAGACCATGTCAATCGTAATAACTACTATTCGTTTAGTATATAAACATCATCAAGTGATATATCATTTTTAAGGAGGGTTAAAAGTATTTATACATTGTTTAGTATATAAGTAAAATCAAGAAAAACAAAAAAGAGAATTAAAATCAAGAGAAACAAAAAAATGGTCACACTTTACAATAAGGTTTCATTAGTTAATGTTTTTACTAACATGAATAATTATGAACAATACTTGTACAGCATTTGTTAATCATAATTCAACATTTACTAATGCATTATTAGCATCCAAATTTATACTTGATAACATTATTTATTACACCATGAGATCACATAACCTAACATTAAGCAAGTGTATTTTCATTAACTAATGCTAACTAACACGAACAAAAACTGTAATAAATGTATTGTTTATTGTTTGTTCGTGTTAGTAAATGCATGAACTAACATTAACTAATACAACCTTATTGTAAAGAAAAATATATAAAAAATAAAAAATATATATAAAAGTTTTGTAGTTTGTAGTACAAACTACTTTGGAAATGGTTTGCATGAATTTAAATGTATTATCCTTTTATTTGTTCGGTTACTGAAATAATATTTTAATAAATAATTAAATCTGTTTAATTTAATAAATCTGTTTAATTAATTTGTTTTGTTCAAATGCACCAAAATATATTAACTATATTCACTGAGAAATGGATAAAGTTGTTTTTCAAAATAGGGTGTACTCATTTATGCTGAGCACTTTATATATATCAAGTCACCAGTGCATATAAGTATGATACAATACTATTATATTAAAATGTGAACAGCTAGTTGTTTAGTTCTTTTCTGTGCACATTATATAGAATTTTTGTAAACGCTGTTGTCACAACTTGCATTTTTCCCGAGGTAATTTGTGTTAGAATGCAGTTGTGAGTGTGTACAGAGCAGGAATAAGCACTAAAATATGAAAACCAAAATCATCTGCACTGTGTGTGTGTTCAGAGACCAGTTCAGTCATTCATTCCAGTGGTTCAATCAGAAGCACTGATTCAGTATTTATGTGTGAATCATCAAGTTATACAAGAATGATTTATGAATGGATCATTGACTCATTCATTTCAATGAATCATTCAGCAAGGAAACTCCACTAGTTTTCTTTATTGGAGTAAAAACACAGCAAAAAAAAAATAGCAATAAAAACGTGCAATATTGTGTCTAGAATGTAAGTAACTCATCATTGACATCATGCTTATTAATAGGTTGTGTTTTCCAAGTGTTTATTTTTCTCGACTGGCATTTGTGACCATTGTGTTTACATCTTACACATAGTAAAAAAGGTTTTAAACCTTAAATGCATTTTCTCCTGCATTAAATTTAATAACATATTTTGATTAATGGCTTTACGCTTGTATGTCAACACTACATGATCTTTATTTTAATTAAACAGAAATAAAAAC
This sequence comes from Danio aesculapii, assembly GCF_903798145.1. Taxonomy (NCBI): domain Eukaryota; kingdom Metazoa; phylum Chordata; class Actinopteri; order Cypriniformes; family Danionidae; genus Danio; species Danio aesculapii. The sequence goes on along the minus strand of NC_079440.1, from coordinate 51,777,358 downwards.
TTCAGCAAACTTCAGGTTAGTTAAGTGATGATAAAAGTCATTCAGTCCTATTTTCAACACAGGCTCATTGTAAATATGTAGCCCTGTATACATTTCTGGAGAGCGTGAATTATGTAGCCAGAGGTACGTCTGGCTGCATTTCGTCTTTAAAACAAATGCTACGGAGCAGTATGTCGCCACCGCGGCTTCTGTTTATTTTTGCACTACCAGCTGGCTGCTTAGCTCTGTGTGGACAGCTTTTCCTCTGTTACCAGTTTGCCCAGTAGCTTGCCCTGTATGACGGTGGACTTGAGACGCAGAGAAGAGTTGACCACAACAACAGGGTTTGAATCCGGTGACGAACGGTTCCAGAAAGTGGGTAAAACAAAAACAAAAGGCAAAATGTAAATGAAAAACAATTAAACAAATGAGTAAAAACGCGGTAAAAAAATGTGGTAAAAATCAGGCAGGGCTTTTCTTTTCTGTATTGCTTTTGGAAACTCTGTCGCTTGGGTTTAGGGAAGGCGGTGAGCGGGTCAGTCAGTGCTTTTGGAAACACTATCAGCTGGGTTTAGGGAAGGAGGTGGGAGCAGGAATTGTTTGGTCGGTCGGTCGGTCAGTCAGTCAAAACTTAACCAAGCAGTTGTTAAAATGTCATTCAGATGCTTGTATAATAAAGGATACAGCAAGACCCATAAAACAAGTCAGAAACTGAACTATGAATCTCATATTAAGTTGTTTTAAAATCTCATGCATTCAAGAGTTGTCATTCTGGGAATTTACAGCAGTCAACTGGACTGCAAATAATGCAGACATTGATGAATACGAACAATGGACAGAAAGAGTGTGAATTAACTCTTCTATTATTGTGGCATAAAAATACTTTTCCCCTCAGGATAAAAAATGCAGATTTTGTTCAAACCTCGGACTGTGCATGTATTCATATAGAGCAACAGTATAGCTGCCAGTTTTGCTCCTACTAAAGCCACTATTCATTTTAAAGGTCACTGAGATCTTGCTGTGATGAAAAATGCATTTTAACGTGCATATTTGTCATAATGCTGAAAACATCTCTAATATCTCGAACTGCTACTGTATGAAGGAAGAGTATCTGTTGCATGTAGGATAAAGAGTTCAGATGCAAGAACCTCAAAGTGCCATCTTAATTTTAATTTTTTTCTACATTTTTTTCAGGCTCCTACAGTATGCCAAGGTTCAGTAATTTCACTTTTATGCAAATAATAGGTTATTTTCATTGCCTTTAACATGAAACAACTGCGCTGTAAAGTTTGCTTTAGAGGTCTGCGTGGGATTAATTTTTTTAGTCCCACTCCCGCAAGGTTTTATTCCGCACCCGCCGAATATTCAGCCTTTGTTCACACCCTGCCTGCTTAGAGAAATTTTGTAACCAACCTGACCGTTACCGCTAAATATAGGTTCCTGCTAAATATAGATATGGGTTCCAAAATCTCACATTTAAATCGGTAGGCTACTACCAAAAGAGAGATAACAGATAAAACTGTAGGTTATGCAAAGATTGTAGGCTAAATGTCAGTTTTGTTTGCCCCTTTGTGATGAGACATGAGTGCCGGTTTAAACCTGAGGTTTCAGTCTTGTGACTGCTAAAAGGTAAAACAAATTTTTTTCCATTTGCATCTATGATGCATGAAAAAGACTCCCATATATCAGACTTGCCTGATGTGGGTTTCCTAACAGTAAACTGACAGTTTTCTAACGCAAGCTGAAGGACAGCGCATCTTCACTTTGCTCTATTTATTCCCATGCTGCAAGAAATCTGTTCAGGTCCTGCAGGTTCTGTGGTACAGCCATGGGAATGCAGACCTCTAGTTTGCTTTGCTTAAGAAATTGCTTTTAAAGTGATTCGTTGTCTTTACTTTAATGAGTAAACTCATTGCCTTAAAATAATTAAGTAAACCAATTATATGCATAATTATTAAAATTAGGTCAACTTAATCATTCTAAGTTAACAATGAATTTAATCACTTTATAAAGTAACTTGTTCTAACCACATTTTTCAGTGTAAAAAAATTTAGGAGGCTGAGAAAAATGCTAATTTATAAGAAAATTTTAGTTTCTGGGTTTTGCGTTTGCCTTCCTCACTATTATACCGCCCTAGGCAGTCACCTAGGTTGCCTCTATGGACGCGCCAACCCTGCACACAGTGGGTAAAAAAAAAAGTATTGAAGGCAACACTGTTTTTCTCAGAAAACGTATTTCTAAAGCTGTTGTTGACTTTTCTCCAACTGTCAGTAAAACTGAAGTAGTCCATACATTCAAAACAAAATAATTTAGAAGTTAAGTTATGTGTAATAAAATTAAGTGGAACGGTGAAAATGTATCAAACACATGAGGAGAGTGAGGCATGGAAAGATCAGACAGCAGCTGAAATCTCTTAGTAGTTATTCAGCAACTTTGTCCCTCATCGGTGTAAATGAATATTATCTGCTTCAGTCCCAATACCTACATTGCCAGATGATGAACATGAAACCAGGGTGGACATTTCAGCAAGACAATGATCCAAAACACAGCCAAGGAACTCTAGTTTCAGAAAAATAAAATTAAGCTACTAAAATAGGCGAGCAAATGATCTTACTTGAATCCAAGAGAAAATAAGAACTAAAGATCAGAGTTGACAGATGAAATTCACAGAACTAACAAGATTTTTAGACATTATTGAAGTCTGGGGAAAATTCACACCTGTGCAATCCATGCGACTACATTCTCCTTACAAGACAAAATTGGGACTTGTGGAGCTGCTCATCGATGGATTTGCTCTTCAGTGTTTGGACTTTCAGCAGTGAAAATTAAACCATACTGAAATTAACTAAACTGAAATTTAACTCTGAAAACTGGACTAAAACAGTTTCAATTGACTAGAACGTCTATGTTAAGCTGCTTTGACACAATCTGCATTGTAAAAGAGCTATAGAAATAAACATGAGTTGATTTGAACAAGAGGCGTCTTGAAGCTGTCATTACCAAAACAACCAAGCCTTTTATCCCCTGTGTCATTCCATTGTTACTACACAGACACACGCACGCACGCACGCACGCACGCACACACACACACACACACACACACACACACACACACACACATTTCAGAAATAGTTTTTTTTTCGGTTTTTAACAAAATGTGGGTCAGTTCATGTCAACAGCTCCTTTAAAAATATATTTACTTGGGCAAATCATGACATGTTCAATACTTATTTCACCCATATGAAAAGTATAATGATGATTACAATCTTCAAAATGTTTTCTTTTGTTTTCCAAAGAAGGAGGAACGCCATGGAGGTTTGGGGCATAATAAGGGTAAGTACAGTATGGCCCAATCCCAAGTCTACCTCTTAGGAATATAATATTTGATTGAACCATAGATTTAACCCCTGTATGGCCATTTTATGTTTATGATCATTTTGGCTTTATATTGTAAATTGACTATTCAAAAAATAATAATAGTAAAATATCCAGGTTTGGCCTGCAGGACAAATAAAACTTTACTTTTGTGCTCTACAGGCCAAACTAATAGTAATTATGTAATTATAGTTATGTGGGTGTGCTAGTGTTGATATGAGAGTATGTTTTGCATGTATATATTTAAAAATGTATGTGTGTGAGTGATTGATTTGCTTCCAAACATTTAATTATGCAAAGCTGTAAGAATATGAAACAAAATCTGGCTGTCCTTTAGGAAAGTGGGGAATATAAGCATTGAACACGTCATGTTTGTTTTATGGGATTAATATTTCTATAGGAGCTATTGACATGGAATTCAACCAGATTTTGCTTAAAATCAAACAATACAAACATAAAAATAGAACAAAACTAAACAAAAATAATCTGAAATGACAGAGTACAAAAAAACAGAATGACACAAGGAGAAAGTGCTTAACTACTGAAACTGCCATTCTACCTGTAGTGTCAAAAGTGCTGGAGAAAATTGTTGCGGAACAATTAATGGAGCATTTACACTGTAAACAGTTGCTTTATCCACAGCAGTTTGACTTTAGGGAGAAATATTCCACAGACACAGCCAATTGTTATCTGCTTAAAAAAAGAAAAGGGTCACTGGATAAAGGTAGTGTGCTTGGGGCAGTCTTCCTGGACCTAAAGAAAGCCTTTGACGCGGTTAATCACAGTATCTTACTAAATAAATTAAGAGAGTTCAAAATGTCAGCAGAAGCCTTACAATGGTTTGGGTCTCATTTGGGTGGGAGACAGCAATGTTTGAGGGTCAATGGGTGACGTCATCTGTGCATTCTAACAATATTGGAGTACCTCAAGGGTCTGTTCTTGGCCGATTGTTGTTTACAATGTACATAAATGATCTTCCAGATTGCTGCCCAGGGGTTAACTGCCAGTTATATGCAGATGACACGGTCATCTATGTGTCAGCTAAAATACCGTGCCGGGCAGGTGAGCAACTGTCCCAGGCTTTACAACACATTTCAAGATGGCTTGAGATGTCTCATTTAACATTGAATGTCAAGAAAACAGTTTCTATGTGCTTTTCTATAAGAAATAGGCCTGTACGTGATACATTTGAGGTGCTGGGTAAAAATAAAGTTATTAAAGAAGTGAACAAATTTAAGTATCTTGGCATAACTCTAGACATTCATTTAAAATTTGATAGTCATGTTAAAAATACGAGTAAGAAAGTCAAGCCAAGTCTAAACTCTTTTAGTTTTATTAGAAGGTTTTTAACATATAATACTGCAAAATTATACATGCACACAATGATATTCTCCCACTTGATGTATTGCATTACATCTAGTCACAAGCCTGTTTAACTACATTGAAGCCTATTGACTCAATATATAAACAAGCAGTTAAAATTATGGACTTAAAGCCTATGCGATGGCATCATTGTGAAGTTTTATGTAAACATAACCTTTTTAGTTTTGATAGTTTTATTAAATTTAATTATCTTAAATTGGTTTTTAAATGTTTAAAAAATCAAGTTCCAATCTTATTTTCTGATCTAATCAGTAGGCATCAAACCTCTCACAGAGTCACACGGGCAACTGCTAATAGTGACTGTCTAGTGCCAAAGTGTAAGACCTCATTTGGTCAATCTGTCTTCTCTGTAAAGGGAGCCAAACTGTGGATTGATTTAATTGTTAGCTTAAAATCAGAAAGTAATCTAAATATTTTTAGTAGTGTTCTTAAAAGTGTTTGCACAAATAGTCTACTGTTAGTTTGTTGGATCATGTCGTCTTTGCTCCTGTAATTTTATGTAAAGAATTATAATGCTGTATATATGTTTTTTAATATAGTTCCATTTTGTCAATTTTTTTCAAGCCTCCTGTGGACAGGTGTTGAGAAATAGCAAGTTTGCTAAAACACTTAAACAAATGCATTTGGTTGTCCAGTCTAATTGTGATGTCCATGTCAAATAAATAAATAAATTTAACATATTTTTACTTTATATAAAAGGCTTTTTTGGGTGACAGCAGCTTAAAGACGCCTCTCATATGGAGAATGAAGTCACATGCATTGCTCAGGTGTGAATTTTTCACAGACTTTAACAGAGTGTATAAATCTTGATGTTTCTGTGGGTCTTGTTTATCAAATCTGATCTTCATTTTGTATTTTCTATTGGATTCACATCAGGTGATTGACTTGGCCATTCCACAGCTTGATTTTCTTCCTCTGAAAACATTTGAAAGTTTCCTTGGCTGTGTTTTGGATTATTGTCTTGCTGAAATGTCCACTCTGGTTTGTTGATGTTGAACTAAAGCAGCTAATATTCATTTACAATGAGGAAGAGCAGAGCGTTGCTGAATAACTACTGAGAGATTTCAACTGCTGTCTGGGCTTTCACTACCTTTCTACACCTCCTTTTCTTCATGTGTTCAATACTTTTTCCCTGCTTCATTTCATTGTATTACACATAACTTTTCTAAACTAAATCACCATACTGGTAGATCTGTCTCTGTGGGATAGCAGCATAATTAATATAAGTGAGATCCAAGACGATGACCCACCACGAATAACTGTTAGGGGAATCTCTGCCTGAGATCAAGACCTTTTAATATGTTTGGCTTGCTAAAGCAATTTACTCCCCGGGAATATGGAAAAACTGTATATGATTGGGCAGTTAAAAGATTTAACTTGGGCCATCACCATACTGATACCTGTAGATCTGTCTCTGTGGGATAGCAGCGTAATTACACTATGTGAGATCCGAGACGTGACTCCCCACAGATAATCTGCGAGGGGGTTAAAGTCCCTGGCGTCTGGCTGAGATCAATAATTTTTATTACATTTGACTAGCTAAAGTGAGCTACTTCCGGGAAGGGGTTAAAATTATCAGAATAGGGAACTCCCAGAGTAAAGTAAGAAAATATGATAAACTGTTGTTTTGGAATATGGAAAAAAATGTCTTTACGCTGTTTTCATCTGTTTTTATATTATTTGTTTCTATTTTATTTATACTTGTCTCTTTTATTCCTGTTTATGTAAAGCACTTTGAATTGCCAGTGTATGAAATGTGCTATATAAATAAACTGGCCTAATTAATTTTGTTTTCTTTGCAAATCCGGTGAATATCCGGTGAAAATTTCAAGTTAATTTTCAAAAAAATTTCATGTCTTCGGGCGATGCAGTGGTGCAGTAGGTAGTGCTGTTGCCTCACAGCAAGAAGGTCACTGGTTCGAGTCCCGGCTAGGCCAGTTGAAATGTCTGTGTGGAGTTTACTTGTTCTCCCCGTGTTCATGTGGGTTTCCTCCGGGTGCTCCGGTTTCCCCCACAAGTCCAAAAACATGTGCTATTGGTGAATTGGGTAAGCTAAATTGTCCGTAGTGTATGAGTGTGTATGGATGTTTCCCAGTGATGGGTTGCAGCTGGAAGGGCATGCGCTGCGTAAAACATGTGCTGGATAAGTTGGCGGTTCATTCCGCTGTGGCGACCCAAGATTAATAAGGGGACTGAGCCGAAAAGAAGAAAGGAATGTATGAGCGTGTGTGTGAATTAGTGTGTTTGGGTGTTTCCTAGTTCTGGATTGCAACTGGAAGGGCATCCGCTGTGTAAAAATATGCTGGAATAGTTGGTGGTTCATTCCGCTGTGGCCACCGCTGAAATAGAGATTAAGCTGAAGGGAAATGAATGAATGAGGAATGAATGAAATAAAAAGTGATACTTTTGTTTTTTTTTGACACATTTTTGCCCTCTGTGGTCCGATGTGTAACCTTTTTTCTCACAAGGAAGCGAGAAACGTGAACTGTTTCCTTTCTACCAAGTAGTCCACGCAGATTTCCAGTCATTATTTCAATCACGGCGCTAAAGCCCTGCTTTTTTGGCAGCTTTTCACTGACGCAATCATCCAAACACGTTCAAAGTCAATATTTTCAAAGAGACTCTTGTCTGTTCCAAAGAACATAAAATGGCGGGATTTGTGCTCGAATTCCTCGCAGCTCTCCGTGTTGTTGTCAGGGAACTGAAATCCAGCATGGAAATCGACCTTTGTATCTGACACAACACAGATACTGTCTTTCCATGTGTCAGGAGCCTGATGATGTCCGTCCTGATGGCTCAAGCTGAAGGTCAAAGGGTCCTCTGGCAGCAGATTCTTGGTCTTCAGAGTCTGAATTCCTTCATTCTGAGTCTTGAGAATCTGCAGAGCTGATGAGTCTTTCTTCTCATCTTATGAACAACACTTGGCTCATTCTGACGTCCAGAGGAAATGACTTTTCCTAGTCACTCTTCATCTCAAGTGGTGAACGGGAGGGAGGCCGTGAGTTCAGTTTTGGAGTGCAGAAGTTCACTATTGTTCACGCCGCTGTGTGTTTGAGTTACATAAATGGTATGCTTGAGATCGGTTTGCCGCTGCTTCTGCTGCTGTACATCTGTGTTATGGATCACTTTCTGTTTTTTCACGGCGAGAGTGCTTGCGTTTGGAAAGCAGATAGCCAAAACACATGCATTTACATTAGACTTTGTGTTGTTATCTGCAATTTTGATGTCAGTTTTGTAATATTTGTAGTGTGTATTGTTAAGAATGAAATTTGCTTTAACTTTTTTTTTAAGATTTATTTTTGGCCTTTTTGCCTTTATTAGATAGGACAGTATTTAGACAGGAAGCTAAGTTGGAGAGAGAAAGGGGGGTAGGGAAGCGAAATGTCCTCGAGCTGGGATTCGAACTCGGGACGCCCTGATGTGCTACTGCACCATATGTCAACACGCTAACCACTAGGCTATTACGCCGACAGCTTTAACTTTACTTTTAAAATAGATTTTTTTCCTCAGTATTTCGATAATATTATTTAATTCAATCCATGTTTATTTCTATAGCGCTTTTACTATGTTTATTCTGTCAAAGCAGCTTAACATAGAAGTTCTAAGACATTGAAACTGTCAGTCCAGTTTTCAGAGTCAAACCTTTGAGATTTCAGACTTCATTCATTCATTTCCTTTTCTGCTTAATGCCTTTATTAATCTGTGGTCGCCACAGCGGAATTAACCGCCAACCTATTACTGGGAATCACCCATACACACTCATTCACACACATACACTATGGAAAAATTAGCTTACCCAGTTGACCTATACTGTACCACATGTGTTTGGACTGTGGAGAATGGTTTGTAATCGTGCCACGCCGTTCCAGGCTCAGTGAAGAAACAACTGTAACCATACAGAAGTGTTCTTAGAACATTGATAGTGGCATGATAGTGGAAAAGCTGCTTAATGTATGACCCTGTATCAACCAGTCATAAATGGCAATTTATGGAAATTGAGATTACCTGAAAGCTGAATAAATAAGCTCTCGGTTGATATGTGGTGTGTTATGAGCAGTGTCGGGTGTATTTAGTTAAAAGGTAACTAGTTATTCATTCATTTTCCTTTGGCTTAATCCCTTTATTTATTAGGGGTTGCCACAGCCGTGTACATTGGCGGACTTGAGGAACAGAGAGGAGTTTGCTATGATGACGGAGTTCAAGTCTGGTGAAGAACGGTTCCAGAAAGCGGGTAAGACAAAAACAGAAGCCAAAAAAAGTAAATAATAGGGTGAGAATGTGGTAAAATCCGAAAACATAGTAGAAATCATGCAAGGGCTTTTCTTTTTATGGATTGCTTTTTAAAACACTGTCGGTTGGGTTTAGGGAACGAGGTGGGTCGCAGAATCAGTCAGTCAGTCAGTCGACAGTGGCCTCTGGTGGAATTACGTGAGAACAGCAGGTGCGAATAGCACTCATGAGAGAAATTTGAGATCTCAAAAAGCATAAACCTCTGGTGGATTTGCGAAAACAAAAACTGCAAAAAACGTAGCTCCTGGGACGTATTTGACGCTCTCCAGAAATATGTATAGGGCTACGTAATCAGAGTGAGCCTGGGTTGGAAAGCACACAAGCCGGACAAACGAGACTTAGCAAAGAAAGACATTCAGCTATCATTGTAGATTAATGCAGAATGAGATGTTTTGACTGATGAAACCTGAAGAGAATCAACACACGGTTGCAACAAAATATGGTTCATCAGTGTCCCTCAAGCCATCAATCTATCAAGTAGCTATTTTCATGAGGATGATATTTAATCCAGTATCCTTTGTCTCTATATAGAATACTAAAAATAGTATATAATTTCTGCCTTTTGTGTGATAAAAGGCAAATAGGTTCACAGATTTATTGTCATAAATTGTCATATTTTAACATTTTTCTTAAAAGATTTAGTCTTTTCTGTTAAGTGGTACAGCAGTGTGACTTATTGGCCAAAAGGAGTTAAATTTGACCACTTTGATCAGAAGAAGGCAAAAATACAGTTGAATTAATTTATTTAGTCTCCTTTAAATGTTATTTCTCCTTTTGTATGCAATAATAATATAATTGGCCAAAATAAAATTTTGCACAAATTTTTTCACAATTTATATATGTAATATGTCAATAACATTCACTCTTTTGGCTGCAATATTCATTCATTCATTCACTTTCCTTTGGCTTAGTCCCTTTATTAATCTGGGGTCGTCACAGCGAAATGAACCACCAACTTATCCAGTATATTTTTTACATAGCGGATGCCCTTCCAGCTGCAACCCAGTACTGGGAACCACCCATACACACTCATTCACTATGGCCAATTTAGTTTATTCAATTCACCTAAAGCTCATGTCTATGGACTGTTGGGGAAATCGGAGCACCCGGAGGAAACCCACACCAACACAAGGGGCACATGCAAACTCTACACAGAAATGCCAACTGACCCAGCTGGGAGTCGAACCAGCAACCTTTTTGCTGTGACCACTGAGCCATCATGTTACCTGCTATAATCATATAGTCAAAATCTGATGTCTTGACAGGCCTAACTGACAGTATATAAATGGAAAGATTTCCAAATCCATTACTTCATTCGTTTACTTTTAAAATTCTGTAATATTCCCAGGTTTTGCTCTTTTGGAGAGCTCCAAGATTTTAATCACACAAAATGACATGTTTCTACATATTGTCTAGCTTTTTAGTAAGTGTTTGAATTATAATCAGTCATATATCAGTCTTACCTTCTCTAGGATTTTTTGAAAACAAAGTACAGACTATTTATAAGACGAGAATTTAAAGGTACAGTGCACCTCAAAATGAATTGTACTCATCCTAAATTTATTTCAAACCTGTATGACATTTTTCTTCTGTTGAGCACAAAAGAAGATATTTAGAGAAATGTTGGTCACTTTTTTTCTACACTATAAAAATATATTTTAATTAAAAGTGTTTTCCATTTATTTACGGTTGTATTATATACGGTTGTAATTGCATTATGGGATATTGATCTCTGCTCGTGTGACTTTTGATGTTGAAAATTCAACTCTACAACTCCAAGAACAATTTAATATTTCATCTAAAGATATGTATAGGTTCTTCCAGATAAGACATTACATTACAAATCATAAAGAAAAAGCTATAGTCGTGCAAGAACCAAATAAAATAGAAGAATATTTCATAAGTATTGCAGAAAAAAAACATTTCTGCTTAAAACATGTCTCCCATTTATACAAAAGATTAGTAACTAATACTGTACAAAATACAGATCATGTTAAAGGAAAATGGGAACTTGATCTAAATACCATAATTGAGGATGAGTTCTGGATTGAGTTATGTGATGGATGCCATAAAGGAATTAATAGTCAATTTTGGAAAGAATTTGATTGGAAAGTAAAAATGAGGTACTTTAATACTCCTTTTGTAATTTCTACATATGTAAAAGGACCATCTGTTGCTTTGTGTTGGAGAAAATGTGGGAAAATTCTAGATCATTTATTCATTCATTTTCTTTTCGGCTTAGTCCCTTTATTAATCCGGGTTCGCCGCAGCGGTATAAACCGCCAACTTATCCAGCACATGTTTTACGCAGCGGATGTCCTTCCAGCCGCAACCCATCTCTGGGAAACATCCATACACACTCACTCACTCATACAGTACGGACAATTTAGCCTACCCAATTCACCTGTACCACATGTCTTTGGACTTTGGGGGAAACCGGAGCACCCGGACGAAACCCACGCGAACACATTGAGAACATGCAAACTCCACACAGAAACACCAACTGACCCAGCCGAGGCTCTACCTACTGCGCCACTGCGTCACCCAATTGGAGATCATACCCACATTTTTTGGGACTGTCCTAAGATTCAAGAATTTTGGAAAATGTTAAAAAATAAATAGATTCGATATTAGATATAGAAATATCCCTCGATCCAGTTGTGTGCTTACTGGGAGCACTGACGAATGTTTAATGAAGAAACAAGATTTGTCTTAAGGATATTATTACTGGTTTTATTACTGGTTGAAAAAAAAAAAACTGATAACAGTACATTGGATGGAAGAAGGTTCCCCAAAGGTGGCTCAGTGGATTCAGAGTCTTAAACAGGTCTATGTAATGGAAAAAATGATTGCATGTCTACAAATGAAGACTTATTCAAGAGGTGGAAAAGTATTATAACATATTTAGATATGTATATTTAGAGGTTACTTAACCTATGACCAATGTACTTTGAGGTAACTTCAATGTAACTTGATGTACAAGTGTATCCACTGAAAAGTAATTATGATGGCAGTACATTTTATTAATGAATTAATTAAATTTTTATTATTTTCCTTTAATTTTTATTTTTATAATATCTTAAATTTTTTATGTTTTTTTATGAAAGGGGTTAAATTGTTGGGGTAGGAGTTTTTCTGAAAAAAAAAATGTATTGAAGAGTCTTAAATAAAAAGTAAAAAAAAAAAAGAAAAGAAAAGAAAATCCAACTCTATAGTTTAACGAAGTGACTTTTATTTTGAAATAATATAATGCATAAGTAAGTCTGTAAAATGTACCGGCATATTATTTCAAGGTTTTTGTATCGTGATATACAACACCAACCCAGACAATATATCACTTTAAACTACTAAAAATGTTAATAAAAGTCACATATTCAAACATGGTTAAAATGGCTGAAAAAAATTAAGGTGCCATAATGACATTCAAAAGCATAAATAAATGCGAAAAAAAAAAATCTAAATCAAAACATGAATGACAAAATACAGAAAACTGCTCATTTACTGATATTTTTTTACAGTGGATGAAAGTCATCGGCTGTCTGATTACCAACATTCCTCAAAATATCTTCTTTTGTGTTCAACCAAAGAAATAAATGGATATTGGTTTGGAAAAAAGTGAATGGAGGGTAAATGATGACACAATAAAAATTTTTTCAAGTCCTCATAGTAGTTCTCTCATGTACCTTGAGTTCCTATTGTGTTCACTGCGGCGTTTTTACATTATTTTTACTCCATCCCCCCTCTTTTTTTGCCTTGCTCGCTACTGTACTGCCTTTGAAGTCTTTTGAAGATATTAATCCTCCTTTCATGCTTGATTCGAAATCCTTACTGATTATTTTCACGAAAGAATTTCAAACAACCCAGGAATTTACTTTCCATCCATACTGGGTGTATTTTTTTGAAGGGGGAAATTAATAGGAAATGATCTCGTAATTCTTTTCATCTGACTCCGAGGTGGACGGTAAATGCAAACAGATTGCATCCATTCAAAAGGTCTGTTTGCACTTACTCTCGAAAAACTGTGAAAGTCGAGATGCTTCCTACATATCACATAATACAAGCACAAAAAATGAGTGGCAATTGAGAGCTGTAAACATGGTGTGAGGCGATTTGTCTATGTTGGAGATGTAAGTTCAGTATGTTCCTATCTAGTTACTTCTCTAAAGGCATTTGATGACATTTCTGTGACAAATATCGTGATAATGGATGAGTTTGACACAAAAACAGCTAAATTTGTTGTGCACAAAAGAGTGAGCAACAATTGTAAATTTGCATTGATCCTTGAAATGAATGCCGAAGAGCCTGCAACCAATTTAAATGGCAATGAAAGACATTTACCTCCACCCATCTTTTCCACAGGTTTGTTTACCTGTGCTTTTTTGTTGGGGAAAGATTGTTTGTTATTGGCTGAGATATTTAAAAAGACGAATTCACCTTGTATAGTTGTTGCGTTGATTTTAAATTAAATTACTGCTGGAAAATAAATATTTTAAAGGGATAATTTACCCGAAAATGAACATTCTGTCAACATTACTGACCTTCGTGTCATTCCAAACCTGAATTATTGTCTTATGTGGAAAACAAAAGATAAAAAGAAAAGAAAAAAAAATATATATATATATATATAAATAATTAAAAGTCATTTGGGACCAACATTATCAGTGGACCCGATTAACCTTAATTGTGTGATTTTTCACTTTTTCCAACAATTTATAAAGGTATGGAATGAAATGAGTGCATAAATTTTTTAAAATCTTGTTTTGTTAATACTTTTATTTTTAGGGTGCTCTTTAGACATTCTGGAATCTAAATCCTTGTATGCACATGGTGTTAAGATGTATTTTTGTTAGTCCTAAAATGTGTTGTTAATTTTCAAACAATATCTTGTCATACTGTAAATTGGATCAACCCAATACCATCACAGCCCCTTATGTTTTTCCTTTTGCCAGGAAATAATAGGCACTATAATCCCTATTTAGGGAATCCCAGTTTAGTGGACTAGAAACGTGGAACCACAAAAAAAAGAAGTTATGAAAGTTATTATTGCACCATTTCCAGTCAGTGTCTTTCTCATAAATGACTATAAATGAAAGTTGAAAGTCTGAAGAATGAATGTCTTTTGTTTCTGCCCACTATAAAATCTTTTGTTTAAAAGAGTGGCCCAGAAGTATAGTGGTTGCCAACCCCAGTTCTGAGCCGATCTGAAGGACATCTTTTCACAGTTGCTTGAACCAGAGTACCTGTTTTCTTGTGCATTTGAACCACTGGAACTGGGAATGACTTTAGAAACTCCGTTTGTGGTTACTTCAGAATAGGGGCTAATACAGCACAAAAGGGAAAACCTTGATTCGACCTTCTAAGAATTGAACTGTCTATTCTATTATTTTTTGTCAACATTAAAAATAACTGGGGCCTTGTTTCTGATAGAAAATAGATTTTTTCATCCATAATTGTCCTTTTATTACTAACACTGTCCATTGCATTTTCTACACTGTAAAAAATATGTTAATTAACGAACTCTAAAGTTTAAAAAAGTGACTTTTATTGACATTTTAGTAGTTTGAAATAATAAAATGTAAAAAAAAATAATAATATATAGAGAAATCTGTAAAATAGCAAAATATTTACTTGCAGTTCATTACAAGGTTTTTGTACCATAATATACAACACCAGCCTAGACAATATATCACTTTAAACTAATAAAATGTTAATAAACGTCACTTTAAGTTTAAAAATTGTTAGAAGAAAGATTAAGGTCCGTTAATGAAATTCAAAAGCATAAATAAACAGGGGGAAAAAAGTCAAAACATAATGCACAAAATATGGAAAACTGCTAATTTATGGATATTTCTGTCTAAAAAATGCTTTGGTCTTCCAACACCCAACAACAAGTCTTTCTATTTAATGTTCTGTTCTGTATTCTTTATTTAAAACCCCACCTGGTATCAGAATTCACAGATCTATAATAAAAGCATTTGATTACTTTCGTAACTGTTTATGCTCATTTAAGATCAAGTTAGTTGTGTTTAAAAGTATACACGCCAAGATAAATAAGATGTACATATTTACATTTAAGTGTATTTGTCTGTTTAAACACACCCAAATCCCAAAGTGTCCACTTTCTTCACTTCAAATTGGGTGTACAGAAACGGTCCTTCAATCAGCATCGTTACTTGAACTAATGGATACAGAGGTTGCGTAGAAAAGGCGACTCATAGCTTTAATGGAAAAGAAGTGAATTTGGCCAATTTTATATTAAGTTCGATGTACTTTTAAGCCAAAATAAGGCGAAAGCATAATTCTCTTGATCAGCTCTTGTAATGACAGTGCTCAGCATATATGAGTACAATCCTCACAAATCTAATTTTTCAATTCATATTTTTAATAGGAAGCTCTGCAATATTATATTTGTGCATATACATTAGATTAGTCAGTACTGAAGCCAAATCTGGAGCATATCCAACAAAATAACTTATGATAACGGTCCAAAAACTTTACACTCAAATTTATATGTTATAGAAAAATATTAAATACAAATTTAAAAAAGAGGAAAAATCAAGAGAAGCAAAAAAAAAAAAAAAATTTGTTGAAATTTTGTAGGTTGTATTTATTTTTGCAATATTTTGCTTGAATTTAATTGTTTTATCTTTCAATTTTTAAATATACTTAATGACTGAAATATTATTTTAATAAATATATCTGTTTAATAAATCTGTTTCGTTTAAATGCACCAAAATACATTGCCTATGTTCACTGAGAAGTGGAGAAAAATATTCATTTTCAAAATGAGGTGTATTCAATTATGCTGAGCATTGTATGTCACATTTGAGATTAGACCTGTCTTGATGCTACTTCCACTTTCATTGAAAGATTAAAAATATGGGAAAATACTTAAACGGGATGATAAAATAAGTCAGATTTACCAGCACACTACTGTTGAATTGAACTGGTTTCATTAGAACATTCTGATACTATTTCAATAATACTTCTAACACTCCTGACATTGTAAATATAATGGAGACTTTGAACTCCTTATTGAGGTTGGCTGTTGTTTTGACCTGTACTTAGACACTTGCTACCTTTCTAAACTGCTGAAATATCAGCAATTCATCAACCTGACTATCAATATAAATTAATTGCTTCAGCATCTGGAAGTTTAGACCATGTGCACAAGAATGTGATTAGAAGCCTGCAGCTGGGGAGATTGCGAAAAAGAAAGCAAAAACATGTGCAAAATTCTGTTCAATTTCCACCATCATAGAGAGCATGCAAATATGGAGACGAAGATTTTGCCTGAGTGTTAAACGTTTAAATGTAAGCCTTGTCATCTTGTAGACAGACATTCCCAAGTATTTGGATTCTTTTTGTCCTGCTTTTTCTTAGGATCCAAATAAAACTGTGAATTTTTAAGTTGTTTTGATGGCTCCTATTGTCCTCCTAGTCACTGCATTGGTCACTTCAGATAAAAGCATCTGCCAAAGTATTAAATGTAAACGTATTGTAAATGTAAAATGTTGTTCTCGAGGGATCGACCTGGTGGCAAGTTTCTGTTACCGAGTTCAAAAGCCTCTGTAGTCAGAACAAGTTTTGCAAGTCTGTTGTCATGCTTATTGAAGTTGCGCCGATCCCTCAATAGCTTCTTCCAGACTCTTTCTTTTTCCCCTTGTTGTTTTTTTGTTGAAAACAGCCGAGAAACAAGAGTCCTGAGCCACACGCCAACATCAACAAGAAACAATACTGTTTGGAATGTTACGGGCTGCAGACCTCAAAATCACATTTACACAGTTGCATATGGCCTACAGTTTTGAAGTTTTTTTCTACTTGACTCTCTGCGAACTTGACAGCTTCCTATCAGCGTTTATTGTAAAATCCTCTTCATGCTGCAAGAGATATCATCAGCCTTGTTATAGAGTGTGAAGTGCTTTGATTTTGACATCATTATGCATGACCTCTTATGACCTTGTTCTTCTGTGTGGTGGTGGAAATCCATCATTCCGTCTGCAACAAGCAAGACCTTTACATATAACATACACAAACAAAAGGTGCTTCAGGGGTGATTATAAGAGATTTTTAAAGGTATACCAAAAAATAATCAGCACAAAGCTTTTGAAAAGTAAGGGAAAAAGCCTTTAATGGCATACACTCACTGGCCTCTTTATTAGGTACACCTTACTAGTACCGGGTTGGACCCACTTTTGCCTTCAGAACTACCTTAATCCCTCGTGGTATAGATTCAACAAGGCACTGGAAATATTCCTCAGAGATTTTGATCTATATTGACATGATAGCATCATGCAGTTGCTGCAGATTTGTTGTCTGCATATCCATGATGCGACTTTCCCGTTCCACCACAAATCAAAGGGGCTCTATTGGATTGAGACCTGGTGACTGTGGAGGCCATTTGAGTACAGTGAACTCATTGTCATGTTCAAGAAACCAGTCTGAGATGATTCACGCTTTATGACATGGTGCGCTATCCTGCTGGAAGTAACCATCAGAAGATGGGTACACTGTGGTCATAAAGGGATGAACATGGTTAGCAACAACACTCAGGTACTGACAGGGGTGGCACCCGGTGTGGTCTTCTGCTGCTGTAGCCCGCATCCGCCTCAAGGTTGCACGTTTTGTGTGTTCAGAGATGCTTTTCTGCACACCTCGGTTGTAACAAGTGGTTTTTTGAGTTACTGTTGCCTTTTTATCAGCTTAAACCAGTCTGGCCATTCTCCTCTGACCTCTGGCACCAAAAAGGCATTTGCGCCAACAGAACTGCCGCTCACTGGATGTTTCTCTTTTTTGGACCATTCTCTGTAAAACCCTAGAGATGTTTGTTCATGAAAATCCCAGTAGATCAGCAGTTTATGAAATACTTAGACCAGCCCGTCTGGCACCAACCATGCCACGTTCAAACTCACTTAAATCACCTTTCTTCCCCATTCTGATGCTGTGTTTGAACTGCAGCAGATCGTCTTGACCATGTCTACATGCTTAAATGCATTGAGTTGCTGACATGATTGGCCTATTAGAAATTTGCGTTAACGAGCAGTTGGACAGGTGTACCTAATAAAGTGGCCGGTGAGTGAATTGCTATCATCTTAAAAAAACATAACTTATCTGCATCTACACGTTTCTGCAACTTGCCTTCATCACGGTCTTGATATTTAGGTGCATCTGGAGTTCATTTGAACCCTTAGTATGTCACGTGACATGATTACATAACTAAACAGTACAGAAAATCATAAAACTCAAGCATTAATGTCAAATAAAATGGTTATTCACAATACAGTAAAGGGAGAAAAACAGATATAAATTATATATATATATATATATATATATATATATATATATATATATATATATATATATATATATATATATATATATTTTTTTTTTTTTTTTTTTTTTATATATATATACACACACACGCAGTTATTATTTGCCCCCCTGAATTATTAGCCCACCGTTTTTTTTTTTTCCCAATTTCTGTTAATTTTTCTAAACATAATAGTTTAATAACTCATTTCTAATAACTGATTTATTTTATCTTGCTATAATGACAGTGAATAATATTTGACTAGATATTTTTCAAGACACTTTTATACAGCTTAAATTGACATTTAAAGGCTTAACTAGGTTAATTAGGTTAACTAGGCATGATAGAGTGATTAGGCAAGTTATTGTATAATTTTGTTCAGTAGACTTTAAAAAATTAAAAACTGCTTTTATTCTAGCCGAAATAAAACAAATAAGACTTTCTCCAGAAGAAAAAAATATTATTAGACATACTCTTAAAATATTTGCCAATTGATGTTTAACAGAGTAAGGAAATTTTCAAAGTAAAAAAAATAAAGAGGGAAATAATTCTGACTTAAACTGTATATTGCAGCATTAAACAACCTTTATATAACACTCTGAAGGAAAAAACGCAGAGAACTTTTTTTAATGCATTTGTTTGTGACCTCCATCCTGCTGGTTCAGGTAAATTGAAAAATTAGCTGTTGCCTGAACATGAGGAAGCAGCAGGAAACTCTGCCCTTTTCAATGAAAGGGTTATTTGTATTACAACATCATGCCAAAAAAAGCATTATCTTTATTACTAATGAATTATATTTAAAGGGATAGTTCAGCCAAAAATTACAATGTACTCCTCATTTAAACACAAACTGGTTCTAAACTTTTAAGAGTTTCTTTATTCTGTTAAACACTGAAGGGGATAATTTGAAGAATGTTCAAAGCCTGTAACCATTGCCATGGCTTCCATAGTAGGAAAACAAATACTGTGGAGTGATTACAGGTTTCTGGCTTCATTCAAAATATTCTTTATTGTTCAACAGAAGAAAGAAGTTCAAGCAGGTTTGGAACAAGTCAAAGGTGAGTAAATGATGACAGAATTTTATGTTTTCTTGAACTGTTGATTTAAATGTTTTGCTGTATTTTTATCATGTGTGTTTTTTAAACTGACAATTTATTTTTTTCCTCCATTTGTCTTGCATTGAAATGCAGTGTTGCAATTGCCTTTTCAGATGGAAAAACATATGTTTATGAGTCTTTGATTGGAGCTAAAATGTAAACAAACGTGTGTTGCTGGGCAGCTTCATCACTGCAAATGAGCCTTGATGAATCTGGACATTGCAAAATGCCACAGAACTAACAAGGACTGACTTGCAGTGGAATGTATTGGCCGGTGTACATTTCTCAAAGAAATCCTATTATAGCAACTCTTAACCCTTGTGTGCCAATTTAAAACAGTTACATGTACTGTAGGTTCACAGAGGACAAAGTATTAATGTAAATAATATGAAAATATTGTATTTTATGCAGGGCAGCACAGTGGTGCAGTGGGTAGCACAATCACCTCACAGCAAGAAGGTCGCTGGTTCGAGCCCCGGCTGGGTCAGTTGGCATTTCTGTGTGAAGTTTGCATGTTCTCCCTGTGTTCGCGTAGGTTTCCTCCGGGTGCTCCGGTTTCCCCCACAAGTCTAAAGACATGTGCTGTAGGTGAATTGGGTAAGCTGAATTGTCTGTAGTGTATGTGTGTGAATGAGTGTGTATGGATGTTTCCCAGTGATGGGTTGCAGCTGGAAGGGCATCCATTGCGTAAAACATATGCTGGATAAGTTGGCGGTTCATTCCGCTGTGGCCCCTGATTAATAAAGGGACTAAGCCTAAAAGAGAATGAATGAATGATTGTATTTCATGCACTTTCGCTGAGATCGATTCTTTATCACCGCTGATGATCTTGAAATCTTTTAAATTATAGTTTATGTAATGCCATGGTTTTTGATTTAAAAATTGCTTGTTTCTATGGCTTACTGTCTAAAGTGATGACAAAACAGGTGAATTTGCTCACATTTTAATATTATAATGCTGAACGGCATGAAGTGCTATCAGTCTACAGAGAGTAGTATTTCTTTGGTTGTAATCAGGAGATCACAATAATTAATCTTAAAAAAGCCAGAGCAGTACAAACACTACCAGATTACTGTTGTGTTTGTAATAAGGAAAAACACTAAACACATGCGGGCATTTCTTCTTTCTTTCTGTTTACTCAACTAGTTTGCAGTAACGAAAACAGGAGACGCATTAGAAACAGATGGCCAACCAAAATGCAACTCAGAGTTATACAAAGAGTGGCCGACACAAAATACACCCATTCCTGATATGTGAGTCGCATTTCAGACTCAATACAATACAGTTATATGGTATAAATAAATACAGCACTGCAACATAAAAAAGAGAAAGATTTACTTAGAAAGTCACTTACTAGATTTATAATGGTTTGATCAGCTGTAGTTTGTAGTTTTCACTGAATTTGTCTACTCTAAGCGCCTAATATGCGGTCTCTGTCGCCATCTTGTGGATGGACAATGTCAACCATCTTTGCTCTGCTACAAAACAACTACATTCTTGCCTAAAAAAGCCTCAAAAGTACATTATGTTGTCCAACAGCTGCAAGATTTGTCAAACTGTAGTGAGTTTATTGATCTGCTTATCACTCGTGTGGGTGGAGTAATACAGAAGAGTGAAGAAGCTGTGCGAGTACTGATATTGCAGAATATCGCACAGCTATCAGCCAATCAGATTCGAGAACCAACTGTTGTATAAATATATATAAATAGCACACATACAGATTATTACAGTCTTAGATAAATCAAAGATGAGAACCAACATGAATTTTGATGAATTATTATTTTTTGTGCGGTACCAAAAACAAACAAAACTACCACTTACACATGCAAATATTTCTGTATATGCATTGAAACTAACTCTTATATCTATAGCAACACACACTAAAGCACATTTAGCTATTTTAAAGATGGGAAAAATGGTCTGTGCACACAGTGCAAGGTCTCAGAGGGTTCCTCTTACTATTATAAGATAAACTTGGATAGGTATGATAACCTTGGATAAAAATATCACGGTATTGTGGTTATTGCTCTAAAATATATTCTTTTTAAATGTCTTGGTAAAAAAACAGCAACTTTTTTGAGAAACTTTTAAAATATCTTGGAGCAGTAACCATGTCAGGCTGAATAATTCAAATGAATCATTGACTTCTGCTGTCTTCATTAGTTGCAGGAACACAGATTTCTTTACCATGTAAAGCTGCATCTTTGGAAATCTTTTCTGCTGGAGATAATGTTGTCTAAAAAACTAAAAACAAAAACATATATAAAAAATCTTACACTTACCTTAGGAACGGTATGGCAGAACATTTTTTTGGTTTTAAAACCTTGACTTTTCCAAATCGCGGTGAACCTTGAAAACAGTTATCGTCCCATGCCTAGCTATGGATGTGTTTTGGGCATACATGCACTAAACCAATCTACTATTCCCCTTTTAGAGCGAGTTGCAGTCACGATAAGTGGATTCGCTATTTACATGGCGGACTTTGTGAGCAGAAAAACTGAAAGATTCACTAGCAAAGAAACGAATCTGCACATGGTTAAAGCATGCCAGCAGACCACCAACAGAACGAGTCGGATTCCACCAAAGCTGCCTGATGAAAGCACAGGAGGTATCATTTGTTTATATAAATTTTTGTGCACAAAAATAATTTATGACATTTTTAATCCTTTCATTTTTCATATTTAAAGATGTTTGTGTGCTGCTGCACATCCCTGTGTGTAATAAGCAATAGCTGCGTCCGAAACCGCCAGCTACTCAGTAGGTACTGCATATGAATTTAAACATACTACTAGAAAAGTACGCTCTATACAGTGTGAATGTTACTAGTACAAATGGAACTCGGATGTACTACATCCACCATTTTATCATGATCACGTGACCTACCCACATGAGTTGCGACGCTTTACTCCCATTCATGAATTCTCACGCGGGGCATCATGGGATAGCACAACGTGCATGGGATGCACGTTTCTGAATCTCACTGGAAGTAGTAGGTCATCAGGGTTCTTCTCGCATTCTGTTTTTCAAATTCTATGAATTCAGACACACTACTCGGCTCGCATACTGATTTTAGCGTACTATATAGTATAGAAGTATGCGATTTCGGACGCAGCCAATGTGTATGTATGTGGACCCACATATAGGCATGGTCAAACAGAATCCGCGGATGTTTTTTGCTATTTCTGCTGAGAATTTTGGTAAAAATATGCGGATTTCTGTGGAATTATTTTGGGAGTATCATAACTAAAACCCTAATATGTGAAATAAAAAGTAATACCTTTTTAACTTTTATTTAATGTTTAAATTGCAAATCCAATTAGATCCACTTTATTTGGTAAACAAAGCAAGTCTCTCATTTAATATGACAGAAAATATTACTGTACAAACTGCATTGTACATAAATCAGATGAACATTTTCATATTAGTCAATAATATTACTGTAAATAATTTAAAAACTGAATAAATAAAGATTTACACACATTTACCCAGTAAATAAACAGAATTAATAATGGGCTAAAAATCTGCAGAAATCTGTGGAATTCTACGGAAAATCTGCGGAATTCTGTGTGCGTAGATTCCGTGTGAGCCTACCTATAGGTGCACATCACTAATGTGCTCTTTAAATACCAAAACAAACGAATGAATGAATGAATCTGTGCCTCTGACTTAAGTCCAACTTTTAGCTGGTAAATGATTGATTTCAGTTTCCTCAATATAGCTATTCTTCAACAATGTATTTCCTTTTCACACCTGCATGCTCATGGATGCACAAATGCATTTGCTATTAAACAACGTGATGCAGGACATGAAAAGATATCTGTGCTGGGCTGAAACTAGCAAAAACTTGAAACTTGCTTCAAGCCTATCGCGCCACATTGAACCAGGTGTATGATATTGATAATTCTAGTTTCATAATTTAAATGGACTTATTACTAATTTCATGATATGTTTTGGACATATTTGTATTTATTCTGAGACAGGGATTCCAAAATGCTAATATGTGTTAAATTGTTTTGAATTCTGATATAATAAATAGCAGTAGGCTGTTGAAAGGATTAGCATCAAGGCTGCTGTTATAAACTGTTTTCTCTCTGTTTTCTCCTGCTAATAGTGAAGTTCAGGTCTATGTACAGCACTGGATGTGTGGCTGCTGGTGTCATGTGTGAAATTCCAGTGATTGCTGTTGTCTCTTTGTGTTGTTTTGGTCTTCGGCTGGCTATTTTAAGAGGTTAGCATTTGCACTTTTTACGATCCTTCATCTACAAACACAAATCAACTAGCTGGGATTAAAACAGTGTGAGATGTAGAAGTTTTAGGTCTGAGTCACTTGCGAATTTGTCTGCTGTGTGCTGTGAAGCCGTGTGAGCACTGTGAATCATCACACTTTCAGTTGTGTTAATGTGCCTGAGTTGAATTCTGCTTTTAAAACACCTTTTTTAAAATGAAAACTAACTATATACTAATGCCTTTCTTGTCCTCTGGTGCAACATTTCTTTTGGCTGACATCACTAAAGCAGTCTAGGGTAGTCTAAAACACTTTTTACAGTCCAATCAACTGCAGATGCACACAACTTGGTTGTAAAAAAATACATTGGCACATAGACAAAACGACTACAAATGGAATTTAAACTTAGACTACAAAATGTGTGCTTCATTAACTGACTAATGTTAATATACAGCCTTCTGAATCTAGTTTATAACTTGATCATTTATTAACAACCTATTTTGTTGAATAGAAAACCCAACATAGGCTCATTCTGAAAAAATCGTAGCCCTATATTTATTTCTGGAGATCGTAAAATATGTAGCCAGAGGTACGTATGGCTGCATTACGTCTTTAAAACTAATGCTACAGGGCAGTATGATGCCATTCCTTTTCACGCTTACCAGCTGACCACTTACCTCCGTATGGACGGCTTTCCCACTGTTACCAGTTTGTTCAGTAGCTCATCATGTACTGTATGTCGGCGGACTTGAGAAGCAGAGAGGAAAAAACTAAAAACAAAAACATATAAAAAAATCTTACACTTACCTTAGGAATGGTATAGCAGAAATTTTTGGCGCTTTTAAAAACTTGACTTTTCCAAACCGCGGTAAGCCTTGAAAACAGTTATCGTCCCGTATACAGATCTACGTTTTCAGAATGAGCCTGGGTTTAACTCATCATGTGGTTTTTTCAACTCAGGCTCACTCTGATTACGTACCCCTATATACATTTCTGGAGAGCATCAAATATGTCCCAGGAGGTACATTTTTCGCAGTTTTTGTTCATAGCTTTTTCACAAGCTGAGGTAAAATTTTAATATATAAAAGATCAAACTAATATGGTTTCAGTAAACAAATGAACGTGTAATGTTTTCATATTAATGTGTTTATATTAATCAACAAAATATTATTTAAATATGTTTATTTATTTATTTTATTTTATTTTATTTTATTTTATTTTATTTTATTTTATTTTATTTTATTTTATTTTATTTTATTTTATTTATTTTATTTTATTTTATTTTATTTTATTTTATTTTATTTAAAATAAATTTATTTCCCAAAAATAAAGTTTGGTTTAACTTGAAGAAATCATGACAGAAAAATATTACTCTTCTCGAATATGCTTCTCAACATAATAATAATAATAATAATACAATTAAATATTAATAGAATATGAGAAAACATAGCAGAATTTGAGAAGAAAAGTTAAACTTATTTCATAGCCTTATTGAAATGTAATTTTTGGTAAGCGCTTTTTGGTTACTAACATGTATTTTGCCAATTAAAATGGGGAAAAAGACACAAATAAAATTGAAATAGGAACAAAAGAAAGCCAAATTTGTTTAAACCCACATAAATAATCATAAATAAAAAAGAAATATATATTAAAATAAGAAAAAACATCAAATGTGAAATCAAATTATATATTTTTCCCACTTTAAATTACATTGACTTTTTTTAAACTTAAAAACAATATTAAATAATAAAATAGCTATATAGTTAATACAATAATTAATATCAAATTATTAATAATATTGTAACATCAATTTAATATTATTTAGCTGAAAATAAATATGAATTATAAATAAACCTATTTTTAGTCAAGTAACAGCTTTTTAGCACAGCATTTTTAGCAGTTTTTGACCATTAAATTGTTCTTTTTTTATGTATAATTTCAAGTAGACTTTCAATATAGCACAAGAGTTAATCTAATCTAGTTTTTTTTTTCTTGTTTGTTTTGTCTTGTTTCATGTTGCAGTGCAAATCAGCATATCTGTTACTCAGTAAAGATTAGCTTGGGCTTTCCAGAGAACATCGTAAAATCCTGAAGCAGTCAGGTTTTAGGACCTGCGGCAGCTCGTCCACAGAGGAGGCTCTCAGACTGAGCACTTCTGCCTCAAACTACCACAGCAATCAATTTCCCAACAACAGGAGCCGCTTCACACCGCTGACAAGAGCACACCGGTCCACAATTCAGGATTAAACCCTGGAGCAAAAGTGGAATATTGAAACCTAAAATCAAGGCATCATCCGAGTAACTTTCTGAAGTCAGAAGAGAGTGAAGGAGGAGGAGGAGGAGAGAGGTAGGACACTTTAATAACATTTGAATGCATATCACACTTTGTGCATATACGTTTCAAAGTACATTGTGTATGTAAAAAAAAAACAACTGCTGATTTTAACATTTGCAGTGGATCTTTTTGAAGTCTTTTAGATTCATTATTGTATTCTACATACAGAAAAGTTAACCATTTTTAGAACCTAACTGTATGCATGTAATTACATACACTCTACTAATGCTGGGTTGTTTCAACTCAGTTCTGAGTCAAATATGGACAAACACAAGTGTTTTTAGGTTGCAGTTTATATTATGTGGCTTTAACAATTATGTACTGACATCAAGAAATAGATGTGATGTACTTATTGTGCTCATATTAAACAGTAAAACACTATTAATATGAGAAAGTAAGTTCGTAAAGTTGGTTTAAAGGCATAGTTAACCCAAAATTTATTATTTACTCACTGTTTAGACACTTCCAAGTGGTTACCTTAATGAGTTTCTGTATTCTGTTGAACACAAAAGAATATAATTAGACTTCCATCGAAAAAAAACCATATACAATAGAAGTCAATGGTTACTGGTTTTCAACATTTCTCAAAACATCTTCTTTTGAGTTAAACAGAAAAAAGAGGTTCAGGTTTGGAACAAGTAAAGGGTGAATAAATGATGGTAGAATTTAAAATTTTTGGTTGAACTATTCCTTTAGGCGTAATTGGTGTAACTAAAAATGTAATTACTAAATGAACATAACCCTAACCTTATTAAGTAATATAACAATAAATATTAAAAGTAATAACAATAAGATTTAAAATACAATGTAAAAACATTTATGCATACATAATAAAAGCATTATATCAAGATTATTATTTTAATAGTGAGTATATAAAGTGGGAACAGGGTGCGTTTGAAGATGTATGACAATACCTATAACTCCAGGGTGACCAACAATCCTATTTGTCCCTTCTTTTGGGGGCTTAAAGGGGCTTTCAAACTTCAGGATCATCATGTTACGGTTGCGTTTGGGGCCGTAGCGGTTCTTTCAGCTGCAGCACACATGCACACATGACTCATATTACCTCCAGTTATACGCTGGTCGGGACGGAGCATCAGGTCAGACATGCCTTCCATATTTTTCATATCGTGAAGATCTGCACAAACTGTCTGTGCTCGTTTTTTTCTGCTTCTTCATTTTTTTTTTCTGTGTGTTATAAGGCAGACGTGACCGAAGCAGATCAGTTTCCTACATCACTCATTACTGATTCATGAGTACCAGTCATTACAAGGCATTATATGTGTGGGACAGACTAGTGTACAGTACACAGAGACGGGTTTGCACATTCTTGGAAGGCCTGCTTTGACTTTTTGTAAGGACGGTGGAGCTTACATGCATGGCATTTTCTTTTGTTCATTCCAGAATGTTTTATCCTTCTATTTTGAGGATGTTTATGAAAGAACTAGTTCACACACGCGCACACACACACAAACTTAACTTTTTCCGTGCTATTATAATGAATGACTGGGACTGCGGGACCTACATACATGGCAAAAAAAGCTTTTAAAAAACATCTCAATTATCAAGTGTTTTAAAACTTACAATTTTGGCCTAATTCATGTTTTTATTTAATCATTTGGCATATGTTTCTATCTAAATTGATCTACAAATCAGAGAAAAAACTAATCAGAGCAGGAGAAGAACAACGTATAATAAAAATGCAGATATTTTCACAATTCATCGTTGATCTAAATATATATATATAAATATATATATACTGTATGTATATATATATGTATATATATATGTATATATATATATATATATATATATATATATATATATATATATATATATATATATATATATATATATATATATATATATATATATATATATATATATATATATGTGTATATATATATATATATATATATATATATGTGTATATATATATATATATATATATATATATATATATATATATATATATATATATATATATATATGTATATATATATATATATGTATTTAAATAGGCAATTTTTGTTGGGTTGTTGATGTGATGTTGCATTTTCACATGACACAAGTTACTATAACTAGTATTTTCATCATTTAAAATACAGTAAATTGTTAAACATTTTGTCTTGCGTGGATTTCTTGTTATAAAACATTCTGTGTTATTAAATATTTCTTTTTACTTTTTTGAGCCAAATCTAACTTTCTTAAGCATACACCAATAAATTACAGCTCTTAAAATTGAAAAAGAAAATCGTAAAATCATTCATAAATACCTTAGGCTTAATTTTACAAAGGGCTGTTTTTTTCAACCATATATTTTTAAAAACATTGAAACATGATTATTTTGTCAATGAAATCCATGTCCTTAAATGTGACACTATTACACACTCACCAGTCAGAAATCAACAACATGAAAGCATGGATCCATCCTGCCTTGTATTAACAGTTCAAGCTGCTGGTGGTGTAATGGCATGGGGGATATTTTCTTGGCACACTTTGTGCCCATTACTACCAATTGAGCATCGTGTCAACGCCACAGCCTACCTGAGTATTGTTGCTGACCATGTCCATCCCTTTATGACATTGTGGATAACGCTTCCAGCAGGATAACGCGCCATGCCATAAAGCGCAAATCATCTCAGACTGGTTTCGTGAACATGACAATGACTGCACTCAAATTTAGGATGTGGTGGAATGGGAGATTTACATCATGGATGTGCAGCCGACAATCTGTAACAACTGCGTGATGCTATCGTGTCATTATTGACTAAAATCTTTGAGGAAAAGTTACGATGTCTTGTTGAATCTATGCCACGAAGGATTAAGGCAGTTCTGAAGGCAAAAGGGGGTCCAACCAGGTACTAGGTGTACCTAATGAAGTGTATGCTAATTTTAAATGCAGCAATTCCATTGAAAACTGTAATTAGTTGATGGACACTATTCAAGATTATGTGACTGAAGCCCATTACATGTACCCTTTTATTTTTTTGGAATCACTATAAAATTAAATTATGTTATCCTTTAGTTTGACACCTCTTTTTATTGAAAATGTCGAACAAGTCCACGTCAAAATAGTATTATATGAAGATAAATGTCCAACAATGACGATAAATCGCTCTCATGCTGTTTGTTTATTATTACCTGTTATTTTCTTACATTTTACCATGTTACACCATAGGGCATTTTTATGGTACAGTTCGGTAAAAAGTATTAACAAAAATAAAAATGAAAGAACTGATAAAGTTATAGTGACCCTTTCTTGAACATCAGACTTCAAACTACTGTACATTAATATATAGATTTTCTTATTGAAAATGGTCTTTTAGAAAATAAAAATCTTTTTACTGCCTATTTGTCACCTATATTGTGTATACAGTCAAGCCCAAAATTATACATACCCCAGGGGTATTTGTTCCCTCCCCCTCCCTATACATTTGTAATGAAGAGAAGCTGTAGTTTTCAAGCTTCAAAAGGGAAAAGAGTTCATTTCAGATTTTCTCATTTCACTATATTTTAAGTCATTGTTGAATTTCAATTTGCAACTTCTGCCCAGACTCCACACAATTTAGTCATATGACCTGCCACTTAGGGTTCACAGAAAACCATAACGATGTTGCATTTTCCTCTTAGTTTGCCAACCCAGACGCATTATGGATATGTACCCGTGTATACGTTTCAAGAGACCACGAAATACATCTCAGGAGCTACTTTTTGCAGATTTTGTTTTCCCAAATCCACCAGTGGCCTTTGTGTAGACTTTTTCAGATCACAAATTTCTCTCGCGAGTGCCATACGCGTCTGCTGTTCTCACGTAAATCCACCAGAGGCTGTTGTCGACTGACTGACTGACTGACTGACTGACTGACCGATCGACTGATCCACCCTCCTCCTTCCCTAAACCCAACCAATAGTGTTTTCAGAAGCACCGATTGACCCTGCCATCCACTTCCCTAAACCCAACCGACAGTTTTAAAAGTAATCCAGAAAAAGCAAAGTCATCGCCGGATTTTTACCACGTTTTCAGATTTTACCACATTTTACCCTGTTATTTACTTGTTTATTTTGTTTCTTGGCTTCTGTTTTTGTCTTACCTGTTTTTTGGAACCGTTCTTCACTGTACTCGACCCCGTTGTCACGTTCAACTCCTCTCTGTGCCATCCGCACCTGCTGTTCTCGCATAAATCCACCAGAGGCCACTGTTGTCTGACTGACTGAATGACCGACCGACCAACCAAAAAGGAAACAGAAGCCATTGGCGGTGTCATACTTCTCTGTAGTGTTCATTTTAAAGACCAAATGCAGCCATACATCCCTCTGGCTACATAATTCTCGCTCTCCAGAAATGTATACAAGGGTACGTATTCACAATGAGCCTGTGTTGTAGTTTGCTTATCCATTTAAATTTAAATTTACTCACAATTTTCTCATCATCAAGTGCTTCCAGTTTCTTTCATCTGTCAAACACATAACAATGTATTTTGAAAAGTTTTGGTAAAGGGTAGCCCTTCCATCCAAAACTGTGAATTAACTTTATGCACAAAACTGGAATATCACATAAAACACAGGTGAATAAAGCAGTGTTTCTATCCAAAGAGAACAAAATCGTCACTTCCTGATAAACTGGCACCAAATATCAACAGCCAAAACTAAATTTGCTGCGGTAGGAGAAGCTGCGTAAATCTTTTCTTTTTTAATAAATGACTTGCGCCTCAGAAGATGATGCTGACACGCAATGAACGTGTGGTGGCGTTTGAAGGCGTGAGACGTGGCGCACAGATGCTCTTGACTATTCTGGAGGTAATTAATAATACAATAAAACTAATACTAAAACGGTTAAGGCATTTTACAATGACCAAAACAACATTTTAGATGTTTTACAATGTGCTCAGTCTGCTGGTTTGTCCATTTACACACATTTTCATCATCACTTGATCTTATAACAACATCACATGACCTTTTTTAATGCGCATACTGGAATTTGTTCAGTAAAAGTGTTTCCATCATAGTTTATGCGCATCTTTTCTTATCCAATAAAAAGTTTATTCTACTCTGCTATGCGCATACGTTTATTATGTGCATTTTTTTAAATTGATGCGCTTCTTCGCGTTTCATCAATGGTAATTGATGGATATTTTGGCATAAAATTAGGTAGATGGAAACATAGCTAGTGACTTGCAAAGTAGAAAAAAAGAATCTGTTTCTAATATTCTTCAAAATATCTGTGCAACAGAAAAACACATCTCAAATAGGATTGGAAAAAGTAAATTATAGGTGAATTTTCATTTTTGGGTGAACTGTCTCTTTAAGAATCAAAATCATTTTTTTCAATTTAGTAATAATTAATAAAATAAGTTTTCAAACCAAATTCTGCAGGTGCAGCAGTTAAAATCAACATTATAGTCATCACTTTAAGAGTTTAAAGTCAAGTAAAGGGCTTTGAAATATGCATTTTTATTCATTGTTTGACGTAATCTCAACCGAAACGTTAAGAGCGGGTAGAACATATTGTAGCTCCTCCCCTTTTTATAAAACAACCAGTAGCGTTTTGCTTTATCACCACTCGCCAGTGAGACTGGTTGAGCTTAAGCACATCACATGCGATGCGGCTTAAAGGGGGCGGGGCATGTCAGACACTAGAGAGCATTTGATTGGTCATAATTTGATGAGAAACTGTAGTATGAGGTGACGTGAATAAAACCGTTCATCCATATAGGCGGATGTGACGAACTCCAAGCTTTACACGTGTATATCAGTTTTAAATCTTCTAAACATGAATTTTGTCAGTGTTTTGTTTTGTT
Source organism: Danio aesculapii (assembly GCF_903798145.1). Lineage (NCBI taxonomy): Eukaryota > Metazoa > Chordata > Actinopteri > Cypriniformes > Danionidae > Danio > Danio aesculapii. The sequence goes on along the minus strand of NC_079440.1, from coordinate 51,745,563 downwards.
TTCAGTGTTTTGAATTTTGTCACTAGTTTATATTTATATGTATATATATATATATATATATATATATATATATATATATATATATATATATATATATATATAATTATATAATATATATATATAATTATATATAAAAACTAACTATATAAAATACTAACAATCTAATAATACTAACATCTAAAAAACGTTATTATAATTTCATGGCACCTTTAAGTCTCTAAACGAACCTACATTTCCCGCTGTTTGGCCAGATGTTTATTCAGGTCATTTGCCACATAGAAAGCCAGGTTTGTGGATGTGATGTTCTCCAGACACTTGACATACTTTAACTTCAATCTTTGAACACAACAGGTTGTCTTTTGGCCTTTAAAGAGGATCCAAGTTCTCATGCCATTTCTCTTGTAGAAAGACAGTGTTTGGGTAGGAGAAGCTGATCTGTACTAGTGACCTACTCAACAGGCTCTTTGGTCTACCAGGCCATGTAAACACACATTTAGGGAGTGAGAACAGAGAACATCTTGAATTGGAGATGTTGATGACCATGGAAACAGTTTGGCATCTCACAGTCGTAAACAAGAAACACTGGATGCCACATGTTTGAAAGGGTCAGTGTTGGTTGTTCCTTCAGGGTTTTACTGTATTGGGGATTGAGCAAATTCAGCTTTGGTGAGCATAAGATACTTTATTAAAGATTTTTGTAGTAATTGTATCTGAAAAAGTAATTTTAGCTAAATAAGTTGGGTAAAATCATCTAAAATCAGTTATTTATTGATTGATTTAGAAAGAGACTAACAGTGTTATATGGCATGGAAGCATTGAATTGTGTTTTAACAAAGATTATCGAAACATAATTATACACAAAACATGTCACTATAGTTTTAAATGGCGAAAAGTGTAGCGGTCAATATGGCGAATGAAGCCCCGCCTACTAGTATAGGAGCCAATCATCGATCCCTATACACTCTCATTTCTGCTGGGGGAGAAGCTTAGACCAAACGTGTGCTCTTATGACAGTTTATGTGATCAACAAACATGCTTTCTGTATGAAACGAACACGAGGTACAGTTCGTCCTGTTAAATTGCACATCACATGATAGCAACTTCTCGAACGCGCACAAACTTGTAAACAGATTCGCTTTCAAGGCCAAGTTGTGAATTACTTCAGAAGAGCAGCGAGATCAGATGATCATTATTCAGAGAATGATAATGTGTAGAACAGCCATAAATAAGGTTGGTGTCGTGATCTCGTTACGTTCTGAGTGTGCATTAGCTTCGGCAATCTGAAAGAAATAGCAGATAGATTTTGTTTGATTCGTACATTTCAAAACGAAACTTATGAGATGGTTGTTGTTTAATTTTGTTAATGATTCCAAAAATGTTATGTAATCATAAGCTTGGTAAACAGTTTTGGAGAATTTGATGTTTCCCCAATCAAACAGAATGCTGAGCATACTGCCCGAGAGGCATTTCAAAGATGGCCACCGTGTGAATTGACTTGTCTTAAAGAGACTTTGGTTTTAATCAAATGGGGCAATAGAGTCCTGCTTAAATATGGTTTAATAAGTGTTGAATCCTGAAGGGAGAAGTATAAAATATAAAAACTTCCACAATTAAATTCAGTTTTCAGCATTCATAACAACAATAATGATAGTCAAATTGGTAATAATAATAATAATAAAAGGTTGCTTTGGTGTAGAAAATCTGCATGTTAATCTTATTTCTGGTAGATCCTTTGCCATTGAAAACTGCATACTGAAATGATGATTCTGAAAATGAAGCTTTGTCATTACATGAATAAAATACATTTTGAAAGGTATTAAAATATTGTTATTATAGTTAAATAATTTTTGTTGCTAAAATGCAATAACTAAAAAAAAAATACTTTCAGATATTCATTGTAGAAATATATTCAATTTAGTAATTTGAAATACAAGTTAAAGAAGCCTATTGGTATATTAGCATATAATGACAAACTTTGAAAAGCACTTTATTAAAACTTATTAGTATTAGTATTAGTAGACTCTCTGCTTAATATCTGTTGATACTGCTCCTTCAACAGACATTTAGCTGACTAAAAGAAACTTTGCAAGTACATGTCAACTTACACTAACCCCAACCCCAACCTAACAGTCTACATATATTCTAATGATAATTAGTTGGCATGTAGATGCAATGTAATGTAAATTTAAAAAAATGCATTAAAGAGACCATCAAAATAAAGTGATACCAAACTTTAAAGTGAAAATGGAAAAAAACAAAGACCCCTTGTCTTTTTTCCTATAATATTTTTTCTTCTGGAGAAAGTCTTGTTTGTTTTATTTCAGATAGAATAAAAACAGTTCTTAATTTTTAAAAAACATTTTAAGATCAATATTATTAACCCCCTTCAGCAATATTTTTGATTGTCTACAGAACAAACCATTATTATTATATAAACCATTATTATACAATGACTTGCCTAATCACTGTAACTTGCCTAATTATTCAGTTAAGCCTTTAAATGTCACTTTAAGCTGAATGCTATCTAATATTATTCACTGTCATCATGGCAAATATAAAATAAATAAGTTATTAGAAATGAGTTATTAAAACTATTATGTTTTCGTTGAAAAAATCCCCTCTCTTTTCAACAGAAATTGGGAAAGAAATATACAAGGAGGCTAATAATTCTGACTTTAACTGTATATATTTGTAAAAAAATGTGTTTGTTTTTAAATACCTGAACTCTCTGTAGTACCGAATTAGATGAAATATCTTAATATGGAAGTGGATCGACAGGCGTAATGACCTGCACTGTACATGTGGACGTTGTAAAATCAAAAGCTGCTTCCCAACTTCTGTCTGTGTGCTTTGAAATGTTTATCGGTGCGCCGTCAGGTACTTGAAAATTGGCTCTAACTTTCAAATTTCGACATCTGCCAACACCCTCTCGCAAAAGGAAAAAATCCCCATTTGGCCTGAAATTCAAGAACCGAACAAAGGGGGGAAGAAAGACTTGACTTGCTGTCCTGCCACAAGACATCAGTCTGTTCAGGATTTCAGTCCACCTGCCCCCTTTTTCCAGCAGCGTCGCAGGCTTTTCAGAGGGTTTATGGTGTCAGCCTTCAGGGTTATTGGTGACGACCCCGGGCTTCCCTCTTTGAGCCGGGGATTACCTGAAGAATAACAAAAAGAGAAATGGGCCGAAAAAAACCTCACAGCTCTGTGAAAGCAAACACCCCGAGAGCAAGAGGTGAAAGGGAACCAAGAGGTGATTATCAGGCCTCAGACTAAATAGAAATTAACAGCTGGATTTGCAGTGTCAAAATGGTTTCAAGAGGTGTTTGAAACGAGAACTAAAGAGGCACACGGGGGGAAAAATCGTGTTTACCGTGCAATAAATTTCAAGCATGTGGTAAATGAGACTTGTGTGTTCGCCAGAGTGAAAAAGACTTAACAGGACAGCAGTAAATAAATCAAATAAATAAAATTGGACTTTAATAAAGTTGTGTTTTTTCTAAATACAAAAGTTTGAAGGTCTCGTTTTTTAGATGTTAGTATCAGCATGTTAGGCCCCTTTTACACTGCCTGTTAAATGTGATCGAATTCTGATTTTTTGCTCATATATGGCACAGATTGGATCTGTTCTATCACCGTGTAAACACGAAAAACGCATACATTCAGATATTCAGAGATCGGTTTCAGCCCTCCTTCATATATGGAAATAAATCAGATATAATCAGATCGGATATGTGACAATGAGACTATCATGTAAACAGGCAGATCAGATTTATTGAGGCATCCCTTTTTGTACGTCATTAAACTTGCGACTATGTGGTACTTCTCCGCAGTTTATTGACATAGAAGTAAGAGTGTGTGTGGAGATACCGACGCGGTAAACAAAAACAACAACAACAGCAGCAGGAAACATGGAGGAGGAAAGTGGTCAGTCGCCTCAATTTGCTCCCACCAGACTCTTTCGTACCCACAAATTACCCTGAATGGTGGAGGACACCATATATAAACCATAGGTGCAAGCTGCGATGATGGCCCTTTCCCTCCACCTCAAAATTATTTTAAAGTTGGGCGAACTTTGCAAATTTCTCAAAGCTAAAAGCTAGAGAATTTCTTCCATCGTGGCTAGTGTGGCACAGATGCTAGAACCCGCCTTTACGCATCCGTAAACACATAAATCGGATATGGGTCACAATTAAAAGAACGTGTAAACGGACAGGCAAACAAATCAGATATAAGCAACAAATCAGAATTGCGCATCAATACCTGACAGTGTAAACTGGGCCTTAGTTTTAAGTAGGGACATCCTGATCAGGTTATTTTTGCTCTCGTGTTCGAGTCTGAATCATTTGATTTTGAGTATCTACCGATACCGAAACCTGATGCGATACTTCTATAATACATAAAAAAAGAATAAAGAAGAGCGCAGAAACAGATCCAGGACGTTCCTTATTTTTATTTAATTCACCTTATTTTAATATTCAACAACTCTGTTAACAGAGCACTTCTGTGAGGTAGATTGAACAATGAAGTAATAAATAACATCAATTATTGACTTTTGGACTTTAGTGCAACAGTAAATATAAATATGTTCTAATATAAAAATGAAGAGCACCTCAACTGAAAACACACGGCAGGCAATCCCAAGTTTACATATCTCACAGTTTGCTTCCGTGTTCTACTTTGCCGGCATTTAACCAATAGCGTCTCTGCAACAAAGTGATGTCATGCCACACTGGTTGCTGTTTCTGTGTTTAGTCAAGAAAGAGGTCTAACTCCGTGCCACAGCATAACTATAGATGTGTTCAAAAATAATGAGAATATATGTATATATGTACATATATATTCGAGTCCTGATTGGTAGGTAACGTCTGAATCTGATCGAGTCTACAACTGTGTGATCGGGCCTGATAAGAACTATAAGAAGTTTACTTGCTCTTTTGTTTATGATTATGTCAGCTCACGTCACGGTTGGTTCATGTCACACTGATAGTCCCATATAAGTTTAACCAATGCACACAGTCTGAGCCGAAAGGAGCCATGATTAGTTCATCTTTCGAATCTTTTGGTTTTTAAGTCGTTTCTTCATCACATGACAGCATGTAAAGAGATATTACTTAAACCCGAGGACTCGAGAGATGAACGGATCAAATCTTTTTCCGGCTCTGACTGCATATGATTGACTTCTGTCTTTCACGTGATAAACGAACGACTTAAATCAAGGACTCGAGAGATGAACGAATCAAATCTTTTTCTGGCTCTGACTGCATATGATTAGCTTCCATCTTTCATGTGATGAACAAGTGACTCAAATCCGATAGAAGACTTGAAAAAGAAACGAATCTTCTACTCCACCTGTACAAATGTGTGCATGCGCGAATGAACGAATCACTCCCTGAGTGTACTCATCGTTTTTAAGTAAAAAAAAAAAAGATTCATTCATCGGCGCCAGTAGTGTAGTGGTTAGTGCATCGACACATGCACTGCAGTGTACGTGGCGACCCGAGTTCGATTCCCACCTCGCTGTCCTATGCTGATCCTTTCCCTCTCTCCATGCTTTCCTGTCAATACTCTACTGTCCTATCTAATAAAGGTGAAAACCCCTAAAAAAATTATTATAAAAAAAAAGATTCATTCAAAATGAAATAATTCCTCAAGAATGACCCATCACTAATTACATTAGACTATGAACAAAAAATGCACATTTCAAAACACTTCACAGGACTTTAAATTATTTTGATGCATTTTTTAGGGTATAAGGTGCATTTATGAACTCATTTCTATGCATTTTTAGGGGGCTTCTTTGTTTTTCATTTCAATATCTGGCAACACTGCATCACCAGCGTTTAAACTGATTTGCAGGAATTAAACAGTGATATTTGTTTATTATAGTTTACTGCTACAATATTTAAATATGTAATAAAATATGTAATATTTTACAATAAGAGACAATATTGGTAGGACAAATGTGATGATCATAATGATATAATATTCACAAAAGAACATAATAACCCTCACAATATACAAATATAAACACACTGGCCAGAATTATTTTACCATTAATGCTGAGTAGTCGTGTCACAGATGTTTTCACACTGCATGACTACATGGGGCTGCATTCTGTCTGTGCTGTGTTTACACTGTAGGATGGATCTGTGACAGGGAGTTTCACACTGCATTACTTTACAATAGGAAGAATCGCCAACAACTTTGTCTTGGTCCACGAACTACGTCTCACAACCAAACACATGCGACAAGTGACATAGAAACAACACAAGATCACATAGTATGTGTTTTGTTATTAACTACACAATGAGAAAGAAGTCTTTAGTGGGGTAGCAAATGTACTTATTTTACTCACCTGGGTTTGAAGGGAATTAGCTATTTCTCCTCAATGTCTTTCTTTTTCGACCTGGTTGTGATATTTCTCAGATGACACGTCAAACAGACACGGGTGCTCCTGCCAAAATTCCACTAGTTTTTCATCCATTTCTTGGGTCCAAATAGAGCGAATACAAGCCCTTTTAACTTCTCCCCCAACCTCCCGCTGGCCTGCAGATACCCACACTTGTGGATGCTGCTCTCTCATTGACTGTAGGTAATCACCGATGTTATTTTCAATGAGAACATGTTTCACACAGCATGATTTTGAATCGCCGACAGCTCCAGATATTTAGCATGCCAAATATCTCATGGGTGTCAGCAACTCATCAGATTCTCTCAGATGGCGTATTTGATAGTTTAAACTGTGTGACTGTTACTCACGTAAACGAGCACGATTTGCCTGCGATTTCAGGCTTTTGTCGGCGATTTCTCAAAACCTGTCGGCAAGTCAAAATTGGGGCTAAAATCATGCAGTCCTCAGAATAACTAACCATTTAGAAAGTCATGGTAAAATTCATAAACATTCAATTACCATTTATATAGAGCCCATTTGGCATTTATACAGCAATCCTTATTTATAAAAATGATTACAATAAAATGTATTGATGCATGAAACATATATACTGCTCAAAAAAATGAGGGGGGTCACGTTGTGTTAAGTGTTTCCTTTATTTTTTTGAGCAGTATACTACAGTTGAAGTCAGAATAATTATCCTCCTTTGGATTTTTTTTTCTTCTTTTTTTAAATATTTCCCAAATGACGTTTAACAGAGAAAGTAGATTTTCACAGTGTGTCTGATAATATTTTTTCTTCTTGAGAAAGTCTTATTTGTTTTATTTTGGCTAAAATAAAAGCAGTTTTTAATTAAAAAAAAACATTTTAGGGACAAAATTATTAAGCTATTTTTTCGATAGTCTACAAAACAAACCATCATTATACAGTAACTTGTCTAATTACCCTAACCTGCCTAGTTAACCTAATTAACCTAGTTAAGCCTTTAAATGTCACTTTAAGCTGTATAGAAGCGTTTTGAAAAATATCTAGTCAAATATTATTTACTGTCGTCATGGCAAAGATAAAATAAATCAGTTATTAGAAATGAGTTATTAAAACTATGTTTAGAAATGTGTTAAAAAAATTCTCTCCATTAAACAGAAATTGGGGGAAAAATAAACAGAGGGGCTAATAATTTAGGGGGGCTAATTATATATATATATATATATATATATATATATATATATATATATATATATATATATATATATATATATATATATATATATATATATATATATATATTGTTTTGTTTCGTGCAGTCATACAGTCATATTTATTTAACTATTATTATTATTTTTTGCTTCTTGTTCAAGCTACTTACTTAAAATGAGCTGAAACAACACAATTCTTAAGGTTTTTGGGGACAGATTATTTATTTTGTGTTCAATCCACTTAAATTTGCTACGTTAACTTAATGGATTTGTTGTGAGTTCAGCATGAATGAATTGTGTGGAACCCTGCATTTTTTACAGTGCATATTACTGAACAATGTTGATGCATTGAAGTTTTATAGTATATATAATGAATTGCATTTGTACCCATTATTGCACAATTCTTAACAACCCCCAGACCTCCCTATTTTTCAAATCCTGCTTACAGTCATGCAGACAAGGGTAATTTCTGTCTGTTTTCCCCTTTGAAGAACTTTAAAGTGTCCTAACACGTGGTTTCAATTCAAAGTCACTCCAATAAATAGCGGTCTAAATGTATGCCGTCAGTCCCGTACGGTTCTAAATAGGATTTCTGATGTAAACGATCCTGCATATTTACCATTTCTCCTGCAAATAGTTTCCAGAGATGCAGGTGTTTTCCTGTGGAATATTCTCCGACACATCCTTTTATGCCCTGCTCTGTGAACTATTGAAGCATACGTGTCTCAGGCCTGGATCATGGCCAGACTCGCTCGCTCGCTCTTTTAAACCTGCTGGAATCTGTGTGGATTTTAGGGATCTGCGTGTTTAAGGACTTGAACTTCTGATTCTCCAGCAGTTTAGCTCTCGGACCTGACATGACAGGCTCATGGTGTCGGTGTGTAATTGCGCTGTCATGTTTCGCTGGGTGGTAATGATGTTAGTGGAATGCACCTGTAGGGAGAGATTTAAGTGCATTATTTTGTCTGTGGAGGAGAAATGGTTTGTTTTTACAGTATAAAATAATATATGTTAGTTTGCTTATACTGTCAAACATATCTATTAATCAACAGTTTTCCTTCTTTGTGGACTTTTTATGTTGAAAATTTACCTTTGCATTTAAACAAAGTGACTTTCACTAACATTTTAGTAGTTTGAAACATTATATTGTATATTCTATGACTTGTATTGTATATAGTCTATATTGTAGACTAGCAAACTTAAGAGATAAATAAAATGTTAAGTGTGTGCAATAGTAAAGTGGCCTCCCTTTGAAACGACAACCCCGAGCTTAACCCTAAGCTTATTGGCATTCCTTCATTGGCATTCCTTCCAATTTTAATAAAACTAAAGCACTTCATACCGAAACATCATACCAAACTTATTTTATTGTTATTGACAATGGTGTTCGGTCAATAAATACAGATTTTATCGCCCAACTCTAGGGCTGTGCAATTAATCGAAAACTCAGTTTCGATTTCGATTTTGGCTTTTAACGATTATGAATAAAACATTAATCAAGATAAAATGATTATTGCGTAATATAGCGCCCCCTTTGCAGTTGTACACATTTGTTGCTTTGTTAAAAATTACTAAAAGCATTTATATTAACCCTCATTTATGAAATAAACAAATGAGTTGAGAATCAAAAGACATGTGAAAATGAAACCATAAATCAGAAAGGTACGGTAAAGTATAGATCGGCCCTCCGGAAGTGTGATATGCACATCAATATAGCAGCATTTTTTTATGACACTGTATAACAATAATTAATATTTTTACATTACTGTGATGGTTAGGTTTATGGTTGGGGTGGGGTTAATGTTAAAAAATACAATTTATTGGATAATTGAATAGATAGCATAAATAATACTCGGTGCAACTACTGTTTTTACATTACTGTGACGGTTTGGTTTAGGGTCGAGTTGGGGGTTAATAAAATACAATAAATGGGAAATTTAATAAATAATATAAATAATTCTCGTTAACTTTCGGCCGCAACCATATCCGATCTAGCAACAACGGTACTGCTCTTAAAGTGACAGCGTGCAATATTCCTACTGCCGACTGTTTTATCATTAATCAAACAACAAAAGGACAAAATCACTCATTGATCTTGATTGAAGGACTTTTCTTGCTTTAAATAAAGTGTCTTTCTTACAATGAACATGCTTGAAGCACAGTTTGTTTCATATTTTTATTCCATTGTATTTATTTCCCATAATTTACAGGGAGGAAAATAACTGCAGTTGATATCAGAATTGTTAGCCCTCCTGAATTATTAGTCTTAGAATTATTACTTTGCCCCCAATTTCTGTTTAACGGAAAGAAGATTTTTTTCAACGCATATCTAAACATAAAAGAAATCAGTTATTAGAAATGAGTTATTAAATCTATAATCCTTGCTATGATGACAGTACATAATATTTTACTAGATATTTTTCAAGATACAAGCATTCAGCTTAAAGTGCAATTCAAAGGCTTAATTAGGGTAATTAGGCAAGTTATTGTATAACAGTAGTTTCTTATTTAAGCTTAAGGGGGCTAATAATATTGACCTTAAAATAGGTTTCATAATATTTAAAACTGCTTTTATTCTAGCCAAAGTAAAACATAAGACTTCCTCCTGAAGAAAAAACATAGGAATTACTGTGACAAATTCACTGCTGTGTTAAACATCATTTTGGTTCACAGGAGGGAGAATAATTTTGACTTCAGCTGTATATCGTTTTAAATAATTGTGATTACAATTATGACCAAAATAATCGTGATTATGATTTTCCCATAATCGAGCAGCCCACAAAGCCCTAATATATAGAAGTCTGTAAAAACAGAAAATATACTAGCGATTGATTACCAGGTTTTTGTTCTGTAGTTTACAACACACACCCAGACAATATATCGATTTAAACTATTATAAATGTCAATAAAAGTCACTTGTTGAAACTTTTCAACATCAAAAGTTGCTGGTGGAAAAATGTAAGTTCCTCAATACAATTCAAAAGCATAAATAAATGATTTTTTTTTTATGTTTAAACATTTGTTTTTACAAATCTTGTGATTCATTAGTAGTGTTATTTACCCTTTCAAATTCCATTACTGACTTTGTAAGCTTAACATAGCAATTTAAAGGGGACCTATTATGCAAAAATCACTTTTATAAGGTGTTTAAACACAGATGTGTGGCCGTCTGTCTGTGAATATAACCAACTTTTTATGATAAAAATGTATTTATTATATTTTTTATAATCACACTATAAAACTGTTTGCAATAACACTTTGATTGACATTCTCCCTTTGTACATGTCATCAGAGGGGTGACGATTAGTGAAGATCTGTCCATCATGATCATATAAGCTTAGTCTTATTTTTGAATCTGCCACTATGCTGACACATAGGCATTTGTAGCTCCGCCCTCTTTTGAAAAGATCTCATTTGAAATTAAAGCGACAGTCACCAAAATGGCACAATTAGGATCAAAGCCTAAAAGGGGCAGATTCAAAGAGTTATAAAACATTATTTATGGGGTATTTTGAGCTGAAACTTCACATTACACACTCTAGGGACATCAGAGACTTATTTTACATTTTTCAAATAGGGGCATAATAGGTCTTCTTTAATAAAGTGACTTTTAGTGACACTTTTAGTAGTTTGTAAGTAGATATAGCTGCATCCTGAATACCTCCAAGTGGGAGGGACTTACGCCACAAGTAGGCTTGGTTTAGGTGGTGTAGGTGAAGTAGACATTAATATAACACAACAGGTTACTGTGAGGTTGGATTTAGAGTTGGGGTAGTTGTAGACATTCATAAAGCACAATATTGGACTCTGTGTCATGTACAAGACTTTAAACAAATAAAAACTCCAGGTTTGTACAGCCCACTTGGAGCTCAAATCCCAACCACTTCCGTTTATAGCCTTCTCATAATTTGAGTTAATGAGACTCATTATGAAAACTATAAAGTAGTATGAGAGGTATAAAGTATTGAGATGATTTGCATGACCTGTCTAGGCATGGTAGTTTCAAACAAATAAAAATGTGAATACAAGTTTCTTTGTTCAACTTATCAACGTCAAATGTTCTTTGAGCAAAAACTAAGGTCTGATTTCGATTGATTTCAGCCCTTGATAAAAATGGCCTCTGCTATGATTGGGTAACAGTTTGCATATTGAAAATATTGAAAGTAAAATTAATAAAAAGAAATCAGCCATATAATTTGATGACATACTCTATTTAGGCATCACAGTGCAGCCCCAAAAGAGTAATGAACCATCCATTTAAATATTTATTCTTTGACGCTGTACTTTAAACCACTATGCTTTACACATTTGTAAGCAAAACATGTCAAATATATTACAATTCGTAAAATTAGGTTAAATTTTAACTGAAATATATACATGCTACATTGAATAATGACGAGGATCATCCTGTAAATATGTTGCCGTTTAATCTTTCAGTTATTTGAATCACCAAAGCAAACACTTTCTATGCATTTATATAAATTGAACTTGATTCAAATGTCTTTGACTTGTAAATTAATCAATGATCAAAGAACTTTAACTAAAGAAACATTGTCAACTAATGCTGGGAATTCTGATGAACATGAATTTACTTAAACAAACTCATGGAGTGTGTGAAAGAATGGGTTCAATGGGTTGTAAAATTGTTGACCTTTTATTGGACTTTTAGACCAGGCTGTATCTCCACCACAGTGTAAACATCTTTACAGAGCCCAGCCTTCACTCCTGCTTCAGCTTTAAGGCAAATACCGTCATCAGACCACACTCTTGTTGGCAGGTAGCAGTTTAATGGTAGTAAATCAGTATTTCTTTCTTTGTTTGACCTCTTTACAATACAAGTACATTGCTTATTACAGGAAGAAAGCGCTCACGCCCTCTTGCACACTCTATTATAATGTTTTTATATGGCATTTCCTGCTTCAAAGGTGCTGTAAATGATTTTCTTAGACCTCTGGGCGCAGAGCTGGGTGATTTAACCATGCTTTAACCGTAAGAAATGTAAAATATGCAAATCTATAAATGCAAATTTTATAGATGCTATTGTTTTACATACCATCTGCATTATGTCCTCAGAGTCAGGGAAAGAAGGCATTATTTTCAGGCATCGATTTGCTATCACTCTTGGGCGACACGGTGGCTCAGTGGTTTGCACTGACGCCTCACAGCATGAAGGTTGTTGGTTTGAGCCCTGGCTGGATCAGTTGGCATTTCTGTGTGGAGTTTGCATGTTCTCCTCATGTTCGTGTGGGTTTCCTCCGGGTGCTCCAGTTTCCCCCTCAGTCCAAAGACATGCACTATAGGCGAATTGAATAAGCTAAATTGGTCGTAGTGTATGAGTGTGTATGCAAGAGTGTATGGGTGTTTCCCAGTGCTGGGTTGCAGCTGGAAGGGCATCCACTACGTGAAACATAAACTGGAATAGCTGGCAGTTCGTTCCACTGTGGCGACCCCTGAATAATTAAGGGATCAAGCTCAAAAGAAAATGAATGAATGAATGCTATCACTAATTGAAACATTCAGAAACAGCAATTATTTTTTCTGTTAAAGAAAGTGTTGGTTTGTTTAGCCAAAAATATCAATTCTATTATTAATTCCACACCCTCACGTAATTCCAATCTCCTGAGACATTGGTTCAGAACACAAGATATTTTAGATGAAATCAGAGAGCTCTCTCATCCTCCATAAACAGCAAGGGTCCCCAGAAAGTCCAGAAAATGAACCAAAAACATTGTCAAAACATTCCATGTGACTTCTGTAATCAAAATAAAGTACAAAGAACAACTTTATGGACCAAGAGACCTGTGAAAACATATTTACTATGGGCAAAACAATGCATTTTCCATTACTACAGTATGCGTGTCCACCGAAGTGTTTTTGGAAATAGCTGTGTTTTTTACAGTGGCAGCAGTGTGGCAAAGCACTGTGTTTGTTTAACGTCAAGCATGGAGCGATCTTCGTTTTTTAAAAGCTTTAATAGTTGGAGAAGCTCTCACAGTGTTTTTGGAAGAGCACTGGTGTTTTTAGCTGTGCAAAAAACGCTTCAGTGCACACGCTCCTTCAGAGTCAGCGGCATATTGCCTGTAGTAAATGCACACCCTGACCTGATATAGAAGATATTGGTGAACAAAATACTTAACATATAATTATAAAGCAATATAATAATATTTATAGTTTGTCTACACTGTAAGAAATATCCACATTTTTTATTTTCTCCCGTTTATTTACGCTTTGATCTTTCTTTTCAACCTTGATAAGTTAAAAAAAAGTTACTTTTTATGAACATTTGAAATGGTTTAAAGTGATATATTTTCTGGATTGGTGTTGTATATTACAGTACAAAAACCTTGTAATAAGCTGCAAGTATTTTCTGTTATTTTACAGACTTACTTCTCTATATATTAGTTCGTATACATTTATATTATTTAAATCTACCTAAATGTCAATCAAAGTCACTTTGTTAAACTGTAGAGTTGAATTTTCAACATCAAAAGTCGACAGAGCAGAAATCAAGGTCCCATAATGCAATTCACAACAGTAATCTAGCACTATTTAGTTATGATAAATGACTCCTTCGTTAGAGAATCACATTTGTCTAAACACTGTAAAAAGCTTAATGACTAAAAAATGTGGTTTAACGTATTTTAATCAGTGAATCATGTTTGAACTCATTTTTTAAAAGTTATACAAAGTTTATTTCAATATTTTTAGTCAGTTTGATGTAAGTTGAAGTGACTAGAAAAGTTAATTTGATTAAAAAATATATAAATTTTATCATTACATATTAAACAGGTTTCTGATAACATACAGTACGTCTCAGCAGTTGGATCCCTGATTTCGTTCTCCTAGGTATTGCAGCCCAGTGTTATTTTTTTGGATGTGGGAACATGGTTGAAGACTGCAGGATGGCGGAAATGCACACGACAGCTGAAATCACTTACAGCACCTTTTAAGACCTGTTTATTTTACTTGTGCATGAATGATCTTTCCCGACGTGACAGGGATTTATTTTCACCATCCTAACATTGGGAGAAATTTCAATATTTAGAGCGTCTGAGGACAGTTGTATACATGGAGCGTGAAGCGCAGTGTAAATCAGAACATCTGTGCTGAACTGCGATGTGAGGAAAATAAGGACTGGCCACGGGATCCTGAACCACAGGCCTCGGGCTCTGGGTTTTAAGGTCTTGGTGAAGAGAAACAGTCTGTTTGATGATGGCAGATTCACTGCATCCTCAGCCTGCATTTTTGGCCCTCAATCACTTCACACTTCCAGATCAAAAAACTGCACTGTTCTCACTGTTGTCAGAGCCATAGGGCAATTATAAGCCTTGTTTTATTGAATTCGCTAAATTTATTTATTCTGCTTGCTTTTTTGAAACTATATAAATATATATATATATATATATATATATATATATATATATATATATATATATATATACACACACACACTTATGTTTAGAAATGTGTTGAAAAAAATCTTCTCTCTGTTAAACAAAAATTGGGGAAATAAATAAACAGGGGGGCTAATAATTCTGACTTCAACTGTGTATGGGGTTGTCAAACTGTATATATGTATGTATATATGTATATATGTATGTACATATATATATAATGATACATAAATGATAATGACACAATGTTTTTTATAATTATTATAATACATAAACTTTAATAAAGAAAAATAAATACATACATGAAAACTGAGGTTGAGGGAAGGAATATAAAGAATTGGGAACAAATATTTTTGTAATCATTTAGTTCTCTTAGAACAGGGCTGGATTAACCAATGAGCATTATAGGCATAGGCCCAGGGGCCTGTGCGAACTTGGAGCCCCTGCGAGGGAGGAAAAAAATACAGATTTTGGAGTGTCTATTTAGGCTAAGTGCAAGCAGCGCACCTCGTTGGAATAAGCTAGTTGAGTGATTCTCGCCCATCGCTGTTTGAGCGACAGAGACAATATAACTAAAGAGCGCAACCTACAGTAGTGTGAGTGCGTAGCTCGGAAAGCGCATGGCAACATCTTATAACGGATCGATCATGAACCCGGTTCGAATCCAGCGTCTGATGAACACGTTCTTCTTTCCCCCCCACTACATATCAGATTTTGCTTACTCTTCATCATGAGGAAGACAAGTAGGAATCATTAATAAGTTTGTGTAGTATAGAAGACTCATAGAACTGGATTGGAGAGGTGTTATATCCAAATCATATGCATTATAAGTTTATAGAAGTTATACATTAAAATTATCCTTAAATATATGTTTCAGTACTGCTTCTGTGCATCTGAACAAGTACTGTATATTAAAATCCATTAATTTTCACTAGTTGTATTAGTATTTTTTAAAAGTATGCTTTAAATGCTATAACAACACGTTAAATCTTTGTAGACTAGAAATATATGTACTGTATATCATTTGTTTTAAAAAGCGGGCAATACATTATAGATAAATTTTATTAAAATATGATATTAATCTTATTTAACTATAGGGATGCGGCCAGGTAGGGGGCCCTACAAGACATTGTGCCCAGGGGCCTCATAAATTCGTAATCCGGGCCTGCTTAGAACTCTAAAATTGATGTTTTTTAATGTTAGTATAATAATTATTTTATTTTATAGAGTAATTAATTATAATATGATATAATATTACAATATATTATTATATTATATTGTTAATATAACTATTAATATATTAATATATTTATTTATATAATGATTTATATTTTATATAATAATTTATATTTTTTAATATATTTATTAATAATTATTAATAATTTATTATTATTATATTTTTTGTATTATATAATAATCATTATATTTACCAAACACCAAAACATAAATGTTTTTTTTTTTAAAAAAGAAAATGTTGCTTGTTCGAGCCTCAGCTGGGTCAGTTGGCATTTCTGTGTGGAGTTTGCATGTTCTCCCCATGTTGCAACTCCAGCTGCTCTGGTTTTCCTCAAGTCCAAAGACATGTGCTATAAGGGAATTGGGTAAACTAAATTGTCTGTAGTGTATGTGTGTGAATGGGATGTATGGGTGTTTCCAGGGGTGTAGCAACCGGGGAGGACGGAAGGGGGGGGGGGGGTACGTCCCCCTCACTTTTAGAGACAGACCATTTAGAAACAGGTGATTAATAATTATATGAACGTATGATCTCAGACAGCCACCCCCCCCCCACTTTTAAAATGTCCGCTACGCCCCTGGGTGTTTCCCAGTGATGGGTTGCAGCTGGAAGGGCATCCGCTGCGTAAAACATGTGCTGGATAAGTTGGTGGTTCATTCCGCTGTGAAAAGAAAATGAATGAAAATGAATTAATTAATTATCATTATGTTGGCACGGTATGAGTGTTTGTGTGTGTGTGAATGTGAGAATGTATGGGTGTTTCCCAGTACTGGGTTGCACTTAACATTTTATTATGTCAAATATATGTTATCATTGGATCCATAACAATAATAAATACACTCACTAATAGATATTTACACTCAAATTGCTGGGTAGCTTCAGTCCATATTTGGGTAAAACATGGACAAACTGTGTTAAAAATTTAAATAAATAATTGTAACCCATCCATTGGGTTTATTCTTATTTTACCCAAGTACATGCAAAAAAAAAAACATAATTTTTTAGAGCATATTGATAATAAAAAAACACACTAGATCATTATAATCATTAACCTTTAGCAGACTCCAAGAGTTTTGTAGTCGTACACTATCTGACAGCGAATACATACTGCAGAGTCTGCCGAATGCAGTCACTCTGTCTGTTTCTATAGCATATCACAAACAGCTCTCAGACCAAATCTCACAAATCCCCAAGACCAAAGGTGTCCCGTCTGCATAGCCAAAATAGCTGCTGTTCTCCACCATCACAGAGGAACATCAGTCACGGCAGATACCAAACATGGTTTACAGCGCAGACCATGAGACTGTCCAGGTGAAGCGCTTTTCTGTCTGTGTTCCTCCAGAGCTGTTTTCATCACTGCGAGCTTTACAGTGTTCAAGTGTTTATTTCTGGACTGTTAACAATTCATACTTAACTGTTCCTGATGTCATTTCGCTCTTTTAACGGCACCCAGAGCCTTATTCAGGCTTGCTTGTAAAGTCTCTCTTCACCTGCCAGATGCACGGAAACAATGTAAATACTGTGTGTGTGTCTTTTGTCCTGGTAAAAAAGCCTTTAGCTCAGCGACGACACACGGAATAATCTGGGCTGAAGAATTCAGTCATTATGATTGTGCTTCTGCCTACATTTCATTTAAAATCATGCTAAACAAAGTATTCCTGTGGAGACACTATAATATAATATAATATAATATAATATAATATAATATAATATAATATAATATAATATAATATAATATAATATAATATAATGTAATATAATATAATATAATATAATATAATATAATAAAAAATTAAATAAATAAAAAAATAATATAATATAATATAATATAATATAATATAATATAATATAAAAAATATAATATAATATAATATAAAATAAATTAAAGAATAATATAATATAATATAATCAAATATAATCAAATATAATATAATATAATATAATATAATATAATATAATATAATATAATATTAAAAATATAATATTAAAAATATAATATAAAATAAATTAAAGAATAATATAATATAATATAATATAATATAATATAATATAATATAATATAATATAATATAATATAATATAATATAATATAATCAAATATAATATAATATAATCAAATATAATATAATCAAATATAATATAATATAATATAATATAATATAATATAATATAATATAATATAATATAATGTAATATAATATAAAATAAATTAAAGAATAATATAATATAATATAATATAATATAATATAATATAATATAATATAATATAAAAAATATAATATAATATAATATAATATAATATAATATAATATAATATAATATAAAAAATATAATATAATATAATATAATATAAAATAAATTAAAGAATAATATAATATAATATAATATAATATAATATAATGTAATATAATATAAAATAAATTAAAGAATAATATAATATAATATAATATAATATAATATAATATAATATAATATAATATAATATAATATAATATAATATAATATAATATAATCAAATATAATCAAATATAATCAAATATAATCAAATATAATATAATATAATATAATATAATATAATAATAATAAATAAAATAAAATAAAGTAAAACATAATATATTATAATATAATAAAATCAAATATAATATAATATAATAAAATCTAATATAATATAATATAATAAAAAATAAAATAATATAATCAATTATAATATAATATAATATAATATAATATAATATAATATAATATAATATAATATAATATAATATAATATAATATAATATAATATATATAATCAATTATAATATAATATAATATAATATAATATAATATAATATAATATAATATAATATAATATAATATAATATATAATAACCTAGTTAAGCCTTTAAATGTCACTTTAAGCTGTATAGAAGTGTCTTGAAAAATATCTAGTCAAATATTATTTACTGTCATCATGGAAAAGATAAAATAAATCAGTTGTTAGAAATGAGTTATTAAAACTATTAGGTTTAGAAATGTGTTGAAAAAATCTTCTCTCCGTTAAACAAAAAATAAACGGGGGCTAATAATTTAGGGGGGCTAATAATTTTGACTTCAACTGTATATATATATGCAGTTATTTGTAAATTATTATAATAATTTGTTTTTCAAATATTTCCAAAATGCTGTTTAATAAAGAGGATTATTTTTTAATCCTTAAAAACAAGAAAATAAGTAAATAAGTCACTAGATAGATGTAGGTAAGGAAAAAAGAAGAAAAAAGGGAAACCATACCATCTATAAGTACTAATATTGGTGACCAATCAGTCACAAAGTCTCTGGAAAGGCACATAAAATATATATTTTCAACATCACAGCACAATCCTATAATATAGACACGTCATTTGAAAAAAGAACATTAAAACAAAATGAAAGAGAAAAAAACAATAACAACAAAAATAACAAACAAACAACAAAAGACCATTCCTTGTGAGCTTTCGACAACCCTCCTCTAAAAAATAAAACTAAAAAAGAATTGACACAGTTTTAATTATTTTTAAAAACTATTTTGTCTTTGCCATTATGACAGTACATATATTTTCTTGCTAATTATTTAGCAAGATACTAGTATTCTGCAGTGAAAAAACTACTTATTTAAAATGAGCTGAAACAACACAATTCTTCTGTTTTTTCGGGACAACTTAATTGTTTTATGTTCAATCCACATAAATTTGTAAAAACTAATAGGTTAATTGTATGGAACAAAGCATTTTTGCAGTGAGCTTAAAGTGCAATTTAAAGACTTACCTAGGTTACTTGGGTTAACTAGGCAAGTTCGAATAATAAGGCAAGTCATTGGACAACAGTCATTTGTTCTGTTGCCAACTGAAAAAATACCCCAAGAATATTATTTATTTTTTATTCAAGAAAAACTAACAGGAAATAATGTAAATTGTATAGGAAATAATAAATGTCCATGCTCTTTTAAACATCACTTAAGAAATATTCATAAAACAATTCAAATTTCATAGGAGGGCTAATAGTTTTGCCTTCAACTGTATGTAATTGTGCTGTAAGTGAATGTCCAGTTGCAGACTGAGCCATCTGATCTGACCAATCAGTGTAGAGCAGGCTCTCAAAAAGTCAGGGTTTACAAACACCAGATCCTTTAACCAGCCATTTCAGACACTGTAAAAAATGATGCACGTAAACATACTGTATAGGAGACCTTCAAAGGCAAGGCAAAGCAAGTTTACTTGAATAGCACATTTCATAGACAGTGGCAATTAAAAGTGCTTTACATAAACAGGAATAAAAGAAACAAGTATAAGAAAATAAAAACAAATAATATAAAAACAGATTAAAATGTGTTAAAACAGGTTATAAAAGAATGAAAAAGAAGAGAAAAACATATTAGTGCCATCTGTCGGACGTAGCACAGTGCTCATTCAGTAAAGGCACAGCTAAACAGAAGGATTTTCAGTCTTAATTTGAATGTGCCTAATTTTGGAGCACATCTGATCATTTCTGGAAGCTGATTCCAGCAGCGAGGGGCGTAATAGCTGAAGCCGGATTCATCTTGCTTTGACTGAACTCTTGGAAATTCTTGTTTATATGATCCTAAAGATCTGAGTGATCTGTTAGGTTTGTATTTAGTGAGCATAGCTGTAATGTAATGAGGTCCTAGGCCATTTAGTGATTTATAGACAAGTAATAATACTTTAAAATCTATCGTGAATGTAACTGGGAGCCAGTGGAAAGACCTGAGGACAGGCATGATGTGCTCTGATTTCCTGGTTCTGGTCAGAATCCTGGCTGTAGTGTTCTGGATGAGCAGCAGCTGTCTGACTGTCTTTATAGGAAGACCAGTGAGGAGGCCGTTACAGTAATCCAACCTGCTGCTGATAAAAGGATGAACAGGTTTCTCTAAGTCCTCACCGGAAACAAAGCATCTAATTCTTGCAATGTCTTTGAGATGATAGTATGCTGATTTACTGATTTATGATTTATGACTGATTTGCCATGACTATTGAAACTCATATCTGACTCCAGAATCACACCAAAGTTCTTGACCTTATTTTTTGTTGTTTGACCCTTAGAGCCAAGGTACACATTTACATTGAGAACCTCATGTCTGTTCCCAAACGCAATGACTTCAGTTTTCTCTTTGTTAAACTGAAGAAGTTTTTTCCTTAAAACTAAATTATAAACATTTAAAATATCATAATGGGGCTTACTGAATACATTTACAAATGTAAAAAAAAACAAGGCTTTGAAATAACATTGTTTTTGCCTTTAATTCTGCTACTCCAAGAGAAATATTTCAGCTTAGTCCTCAATACCTCCTGATTCTGCTCCAAACATCCAGCACATCTGTTTCCGATTGAAATAGCCTGACAGAAGCGGTCCGATTCGAGCTATCTTTGTCTCCATGCCTGCGATTTCCCCACAGCTCCTCAGTGCCAGTAATTCAGTAATTGTGGAGCTTACACCTCGACGTGGAGAAACAGGAAGGCTGTCGACCAAATGGGACACTTGACAGTTGCCTTAAATTGCCTGCTATTATGCTTTTTAAGACGGCTTCCACAAAATAACGTCCAGAGGGCAAAAAACAAGAGCAAAATCTCTGGCTCTGGATTCCAAGCAAGCCGAAGCTGGCCGACGACACGCAATCCTGCTCAGGCATTCGCTTGGCCGCAGCTTTTATTCCTCTGATCAGCTCATTGTGGTTTGATTGGAGGGTTTTGTTTTTTGCAAGTAGCCGACTGTAAGTTTGTCCAAGCAAATTCACTAAAACAACATGATTTATAAGACATTTGTAAAGCGCTTGAATGGATTCCCTGATCAAAGCTGTCTTTTGTGCTTGTTTTCTGAAGGGTTTCTTTAGTTGAGAATCACTCACAGCTTCTTGACAGCTACTATAAAACAGTTTGATAAGACTCGCACACACATAGTGACGTCAAGCATGATCATTTTGTGAAATATCTGATGGAATTACAAAAACACACCCCAGATCGGGAGGTAACGTCTGATCCCAGTCAAGTCTGAAACTGCTTGATCAGGCCCAATTTCCGATCACGTGATCGGGTCTGGACATCTATTCTTACATATATATATATATATATATATATATATATATATATATATATATATATATATATATATATATATATATATATATATATATATATATATATATATATATATATTTTTTTTTTTTTTGCCTATCAACATATTCACCATAAGTTATTGACATATTTGACATTCAGAAATGTTTTGTTTTCAAAGAACAGACACAGATGAAAAACTTATTAAAAAAACTTATAAAAATATGTACAATAATATACATTTTTACATTTTAATTACGAAATATTATTGGCAGCATGGTGGCTCAGTGGTTAGCTCTGTTGCCTCACACCAAGGAGGTTGCTGGTTTGAGTCCCGGCTGGGTCAGTTCGGATTTCTGTGTTAGCATGTTCTCCCCATATTCGTATGGATTTCCTCCGGGTGCTCTGGTTTCCCCCTACAGTCCAAAGACGTGCGCTACAGGTGAATTTAATAAAATAAATTGGCTGTAATATATGAATGAGTGTGTATGGGTGTTTCCCAGTACTGGGTTGCAACTGGAAGGTCATCCATTGTGTAAAAAATATGCTGTATAAGACCCCTGGTGAATAAAGCCACTAAGCTGAGGGAAAATGAATGAATGAAATTGGCATTAATGTATGAGTGTGTGAATGAGTGAATGGGTGTAGGAATTTATTCCCAATAGTGGGTTGCGGTATCTGCTGCGTAAAACATATGCTGGAATAGTTGGCGGTTCATTCCACTGGGGCGACCTCTGAAATAGAGCCTAAGCCGAAGGAAAATGAATGAATAAACATTATTATTTTTAATGGTGGCAAAAATCATCACAAATGCAGTCCTTGCTTTATGGGATTTTCTCTTTTTTTTATAAATATCATCTCATGCTTTTAAATACGATGATGATTTTGATATTCTAGTTATTCTGGAAAGTTTGTTTGTCGTTTTGTTTTCCTGATGTGCACATAAATCAACAAAATGAGCTGTAAAGATGTTTTATGTGCACATGAGGAAAACAAAAGACAAACAAACTTTCCAGAATAACTAAAATATCAAAACCATCACTGTATAAAAGCATGAGCCATATAAAATTCACTTGCCGATTGTTGCTTGGATGTGACTTCAATGCAGAGTAAAAATCTGCAAATTTAGCCAGAACTCAAAACACAACTTGGGGCCTCTGGACAGCAGCGTCCCCATCGCCCGTCACTGTCCAAGTCCATGATGTAACTTCTGTTTCTCATTTAAGAGAATTTGTTGAAACTGTTAAATTACACAGCTGGTGCAGAGCAGATCTGGCTTTACAGTCGGGAGATGTGAGTAATATATTACATTGATGTCTTCACATTTCAGCGCGATGGTGGAAGAAACTCGACCTGTTTTCGTCAGTCGAAGAGTCTCAGCTGTGTTTTTGTAAAAGAAACATCAAACCATTGTCATTACGAGAACACGGACGCGTTTGAAATGTTTATTGTTCATCCACATGTTACTTTTATACACTATTAAAACAATATTAGCTAATCCAACAGCCGTTAATGAGAGACTAACATTTTTATACATGTCATTTGTTACTTGACGCTGTAAAAAAATCTCTGTAAAATGAGCAGTTTTTCGTATTTTGCAATTCATGTTCTTATTTAATTTTTTCTCCCTGTTTATTAATGCTTTAGAATTGCATTATGATCATTTACAACAACGTTTAACCCTGAAAAGTTGAATAAAAGTGACTGTCATAAACTTTTTTAATAGTTTAAAGTGATATATTGTCTGGATTGGTGTTGTGTCTTACGGTACAGAAACATTCAGTGTTGCCAGATGTTGGTGACTGTTTCCAGCGCAAAAGCTGACGAAAAACCGCTGAAAACCTAAAAGCGCCGCCCAACAATCAATAGACTATAGTAACCTTGCTTGAGGCTGAGGAGCGGGATGGGGGGTGGGGGGTCTGTCGTGTCGGGGAGGGAGATCACAAGCGTTTCTACACTGTTCTAAGCATATGTATGCGAAGAACGGGGGCTATGGCATCTCTTTGGGAGATCAAAACAGGTGTATAAGGGGAGACAGAGGCTGACGGGCACGCCATTGCAAAACCTCCCCAAATTTTCACTACCCGCCTGTGTCATTTTTTTACCCGCAAAAATCAATTCAATACCGCCTAATTGGGCAGGAAACCACCCAATCTGGCAACACTGGAAACATTGTAATAAACTGCCGGTACATTTTCTTTTATTTTACAGACTTCAGGTTTCTCTATATGTGATTTCTAATACATTATTTTACTTCAAACTACTAAAATGTCAATAAAAGTCACATTATTAAACTGTAGAGTTGAATTTTTAATATCAAAAGTCGACAGAGCAGAAATTAAGAAATCAACGCTAAATGAACTGAAAAACACTAGTGAATAAACAAAATACAGAAACTGATAACTAACAGATATTTTTCATAGTGTACTGAGTACCACAGGGTCCTTACATATACTCCAAAGTCAAGTCTAAGCACTTTTAAAGCAACTTTTCAATGTTTTCCAGCACTTTACAACTGTGACAAATTACATAATAAAATGCACATATGTACTTCTTCATCATATCAGATGCTATTCCTTATAGTATAGTATAGTATAGTATAGTGTAGTATAGTATAGTATAGTATAGTATAGTATAGTATAGTATAGTATAGTATAGTACAGCGTAGCATACAACCCTGGCTCATTCTGATTACCTACCCCTATATAAATTTCTGGAGAAGGGCAATTACGTCCCAGGAGCACCTTTTTTTTTGCACTTTTGTTTTCGTGAATCCACTACAGGCTGCTGTGTATGCTTTATCAGGTCTCAAATTTCTCTCGCAAGTGAAATTCGCGCCGGCTCTTCCTCACGTAAATTCACCAGAGGCTGCTGTCGACTGACTGACTGACCAACCGATCCCCCCACCTACCCTTTTCTCTAAATCCAACTGACAGTGTTTTCAAAAGCAATCGGAAAAAAAGAAAAGGCCTCGCGGCAGCCTGATTTTTACCATATTTTCAGATTTTATCACATTCTCACCCTGCTATTTACTTCTTTATTTTTTAGGCTTTTGTTTTTATCATACCTGCTGTCTGGAACTGTTCTTAACCAGACTCAAACCCCGTCATTGCTGTTACTGTGCTCTGCATCTCAAATCCTCCAACGTACATGGTGAGCTACTGGGGAAACTGATAACAGCAGAAAAGCCGTCCATACGTATCTAAGCGGTCAGCTGGTAACCATGAAAAGGAGCGGCGTCATGCCACCCCATAGCGTTCATTTTAAAAATGAAATGCAGCCATACGTACTTCTGGCTACAAAATTTGCGATCTCCAGAAATGTACATAGGGCTATGTTTTCAGAATGAGCCTATGTTGGTAGCATAGTATAGTATAGTATAGTATAGTATAGTATAGTAATATATTGTATTGTATTGTATTGTATTGTATAGTAATCTAGGGAACATTTTCGATGCTTGTCCCAAGTCCGTTATCAACATTGTAATACTGTAATTCACTCATATTACATTATATTCACTTAATATTACATTATTTGAAAAAATAATTATACAGTCAGTAATCCATGGTATTTGGGCGACACAGTGGCTCAGTGGCTATCGCTGTCGACTCCAAACAAGAAGTTCGCTGATTCGAGCCTCGGCTGGGTCCACAATTCTGTGTGTAGTTTGCATGTTCTCTCCATGTTCGCGTGGGTTTTCTTCCAGCTGCTCTGGTTTCCCCCACAAGTCCAAAGACTTGCGCTAAAGGTGAATTGGGTAAGCTAAATTGTCTGTAGTGTATGTCCTGGTCCTCCAGGTTGGGGGTTGAGTGTTGGGCTAATGACCCACCTCATAAAAACTAGATGTTACGAAACACCAACATGGTGGGGCTAAATATCAACTTTGATATAAACGTCCCTGGTTGTAAGTAAGTAAGTAAATGTATTTACTAACTTAAACTAAGTATGAATAATCTTGTAAAGCATTTATTAATCATAATTCATCACGAACTAATGCATTATTAAAATCCAAACTTATGCTTGTTAACATTAGTCAATGCACTGTGAGTTAACATGAACTAATGTCATTTACTCAACTAATAAAAGTTGAATACATATCGTAATAAATGTATTACTAATTATTCGTTCATGTTAATAAATAGATTAGCTAGCATTAACTAATGGACCATTATTTTAAAGTGTTACATGAAAGTCTTTGTCACTGAATCACTCAATCAGATTTATTCAAAACAGCTCATTCAGTCATTTATTGAAGTGAATGACTCAGTCAAGAAATGAAGGATTGAAAGGCTGGAATACTTTAAAATGTGGATTGGTTAAACATTTATAAAACATCGTATGTTTGGACATATCGCTGCTCAGTTGTGATTTTGTTGGGATTTATTTTTATTAGAAGCTGCAAAGACGACATTTATTGCTATTTAAAAAAAAATAATTAAAACATTACCACTGCGCTGCCAAACCGTGGCCGAATGTGTGTGTTTTTTTTATTAAGTTTAAATAGAAAACTATGTTTTATGTTCAGTCCACTTAAATTTGTTACATTTTTTAATTGCTCACTGTATTTTATTGATGTTGTCCACACACAAATCATTTAAGTTAACCTAACTTAAAGTTGTTTCAGCTCATTTTTAATAAGTAGTTTGAACAAGGAGCAAAAATCATTTTTGGAGTGCTCAGATAAACCATGGTACCATTCTTGATTGTTTTACAATGTTTATACTGTCATACATTTTCTCAAATAATGTTCAGATTGATCATTTTACCTCAATGTATCATCAGGAGCACCAACTATTCTTTTTTGCCTCTGTGTTTTTTGACCCTCAAAGTCCAAGTAGTTTTTCCTCTTGCATTTTTTTATGACTCACCAAGTACCATGTTTATAGCTTTAAAACATCACCTTCAATTCTACCTAAGAAAAAAGTGCATTTTGATGTGGGTTAAAGATTTAGATGTATTTCTCACAGTCTTGAATTGGTCGTGTTTTATGCAAACATGCACATTTGGTTCAGTGTGATGATGTATTGAATGCTGTTGTTGTGAATTTATACGTCACCATGGTAACGTTATCTAGCTGGCTGACACAGATTAGGTTCTGTCTGAATGATTTGTGAAAGTCTTGGAAGCGTCATTTAACATTGGTAGAAAGTTATAAACAAATGAGTAATGTTTTGGAATGCCTGTCCTTACTTTCTTTTTTTCCCTCATTAAATGTGTTTAGAAGTTTACAGCTGCGACCGTACTGCAATATTATTATATAAATACATATGTTCCTGTGAATATTTTAATAGTTAAAATTTAAAAAGTGATAACACAGTTTAAGAAGCAGTTCTCACTAATAAATAGTGGCTCATTACCTGCCTATTATTAAAATATTGGCTGTTTATTAGTACTTATAAAGTACATATTCTACAGTGCTCAGCATATGTAAGTACACCCCTCACAAATCTAACTACCCTCACTAATCTTTTAAATTCATATTTTTAATAGGAAGCTATACAATATTATATTACTGCATATACAGTTGAAGTCAGAATTATTAACCCCCCTATTTATTTTTTTCCCCAATTCCTGTTTAACGGAGAGATTTTTTCAACACACTTCTAAACATAATAGTTTTAATAACTCATTTCTAATAACTGATTTATTTTATCTTTGCCATGATGACAGTAAATAATATTGTATTAGATATTTTTCAAGACACTTCCATACAGCTTAAAGTGACATTTAAAGGCTTATCTAGGTTATATTAGTTTAACTAGGCAGGTTAGGGTAATTAGGCAAGTTATTATATAATAATGGTTTGGTCGGTAGACTATTGAAAAACATATAGCTTAAAGGGGCTAATAATTTTGACCTTAAAATGGTTCATAAAATTTTTTAAAACTACCTTTATTCTAGCCGAAATAAAACAAATAAGACTTTCTTCAGAAGAAAAAATATTATCAGACATACTGTGAAAATTTCCTTGCTCTGTTAAACATCATTGGGGAAATATTTAAAAAAGAAAAAAAATCAAAGGGGGGCTAATAATTCTGACTTCTACTGTACATTAGATTAGTCAGTACTGAAGCCAAATCTGGAGCTTATCTAACAAAATAACTTACGATAACAGTCCAAAAACTAGTCCCCCCAAATTTATGTTATAGAAAAATATTAAATACAAATAAAAAAATAGGAAAAACCAAGAGAAGCAAAAAAAAAGAAAAAAAAGAAAAAAATGAGTAGAAATGTATTTATCAATATTTTGCTTGAATTTAATTGTATTATCTTTCTATTTCTAAATATGTTTGGTGAATAAAATATTATTTTAATAAATATATCTGTTTAATAAATCTGTTTTGTTTAAATGCACCAAAATACACTGCCTACCTGTATATTCACTGAGAAATGGGGAAAAAATATTAATTTTTAAAATGTAGTGTACTCATTTATGCTGAGCACTGTATATGATCTTATTCCTAATCCTACGCATTACCTAAACCTAACTACAACCGTAATAGCTATTTATAAACAGCAAATTACGAGTTTACTGAGCTAAAAGTCTTAGTTAACAATATTTGTTTATTGTACCTTAAAGTGTGACCAAAAACTAAAAGTAAATAACTTTTAAAATGTATTAAATAATAACTCCACAGTTCCATATTTGATATTATAATGTTATGGCTAAAATAACCCAATAATGTTTTTATAATTTTAAATACAGCAGGGAAAATAAGTTATGAACGCGTCACCATTTTTCTCAGAAAACATATTTCTAAAGGTGCCGTTAACTTAACATTTTCACCGGATGTTAGTAACAACCAAAGAATCCATCAATGCAGCAAAAACAAATCTAATTCGTTTACAAATTAAATTATATGTCATAAAATGAAGGGGGGAAATGAACACATGAAGAAAGGAAAGTGTAGAAAGGCAGTGAAAGCCCAGCAGCTGAAATTCCTCAGTAGTTCTTCAGCAATCCTCTGCCCTTCCTCAGTGTAAATTAATATTAGCTGCTTCAGTCCAACGTCTAAATTTCCAAGATGTAGAAGATGAAACCAGGGTGGACATTTCAGCAAGATCCAAAACACAGACAAGGATGGTTTCAGAGAAAGAAAATCAAGCTGTAGAATGGCCCAGCCAATCACCTGACCTGAATCCAATAGAAAATACAAAATCAAGATCAGATTCGATAGACGAGACCCACAGAAGCATCAAGATTTTTACACTCTGTATAAGTCTGTGAAAAACTCACACCTGAGCAATGCATGTGACTTCCTTCTCCATATGAGAGGAGACTTTAAGCTGCCATCACCAAAAACCTTTTATATGAAGTATTAAATACATTTCAGTAGTTTAGGACTTTCTTCTTGTGTCATTCTAGTGTTATTACACAGAACTCATTTTTTTGTTTGTTATTATTATGTTTGTATTGTATGGGTTTTTACCAAAATCTGGATCAATTCCATGTCAACAGCTCCTTTAGAAATATTATTCCCATAAAAAAACATGACGTGTTCAATGCTTATTTTCCTCGATGTAACTGGTAAATGCTGTTTTAAAATGCAATTTATTTCTGTCATTTCTGTCATTTCAAGCCTTTAAAAAAACATTACTCCTATCTTTTGGAAATAATTCTAATGATTAGATCTAATGATTTGGTGCTCAGAAACTTTAATATTATCTATGTTAAAATCTGCAATCTAATTTATTTCAGGATCCCCTATTGAATAAAATGTTCAAAAGAACAGCATTTATGTAAAGTAGAATTGTACCACTGTAAATATATTTATACTGTCAGGTTTAATTGACTATTAAAGTATAAATAGGTTTAAAAAACTAAAATCGTATTCAAATTTCTAAACATGACTTTATTTTTTATTTAATTATCAAATTTATTTGTTGCATGTTCTCCCCGTGTTCGTGTGGGTTTCCTCTGGGTTCTCCGGTTTCCCCCTCCAGTTTAAAGACATGTGGTATAGGTGAATTGGGTAAGCTGAATTGTCCACAGTGCATGTGTGTAAATGGGTATGTATGGATGTTTCCCAGTGATGGGTTGCAGCTGGAAGGGCATCCTCTGCGTAAAACATGTGCTGGATAAGTTGGCGGTTCATTCCGCTGTGGCGACCCCGCATAAATAATTAATAAACTAAGCCGAAAAGAAAATGAATACATTTTTAGGGCAACACGGGTGTGCAGTGGGTAGCATTGTCGCTTCACAGATTGCTGGTTTGAGTCCCGGCTGGGTCAGTCGGTATTTCTGTGTGGAGTTTGCATGTTCTCCCTGTGTTCGTGTGGATTGCCTCCGGGTGCTCCGGTTTCCCCCATAAGACCAAAGACATGTGGTATAGGGGAATTGGGTAAGCTAAACTGTCTGTAGTGTATGTGTGTGAATGGGAGTGTATGGGTGTTTCCTAGTGATGGGTTGCAGCTGAAAGTGCATCCGCTGTGTAAAACATATGCTGGATAAGTTGGTGAATCATTCTGCTGTGGTGACCCCTGATTAATGAAGGGACTAAGCCGAAAGGAAAATGAATGAATGAATGAATGAAACATTTTAAATTTAATTTTATTTAATTTTATTTTATTTTATTATTATTTTTTATTTATTTATTTATTTATTTATTTATTTATTGCGCCTCCTGTGCCAATGTAAAAAAAAATCTAAGATACTTTTAAATAGTTCAGTTCTGCTACTTGTGTTTTCTACAGTGGAGCTTGTAGAAACTTGATAAACAGATTTTGACTCGACTAAACTTTAACCGCCACATGTGTTCATTACCGCAGAGACACACAATATTAGAGTTTGAGGCGGTGCTGTTGAAGACTGTCTACTATAATAAAGTGAAACCACACACATGCAGCCTCTGGCCACTCGCTCTGACAGAGGAAGTGATGCGTGTGTTGGCCTCTGATGAGCTTGTCCACACAGGAAGAGCAGGTTCTTCATCTGGATCTGGTTGACCTGCTGGGTGGCTCTTTCCACAACACTGGCTGCATTAAGATTTGGGAGTTTTAAGACTTTTTAGAGCTAATGCTTTTGTACTTTTACTTTTTAATTATTTCATTAAGACAAGTAAGGTCTGACTTTGCTTAGGCAAAAGTCTTATCACTTAACAGAAATAATGTACAGTATAGAATATAAAGTCATGGTGCAGTGGAAAAAGAGTTAATATTGTGTATGGCCAGCGCTGGGGAGTAACTAGTTACATGTTATGGCGTTATGTAATTTAATTACAAAATAAAAGTAACAGCAGATCAATAAGTGACGGCACCGACATTTACAGAGCTGTGAGGCCTGTGTCTAGCCAATGAAGGTAAATCCATATGATGGCAAGAATGATAATATCTTCTTCTTCTATATATATATACATATAATTCAAATGATGAGAGATTTTGAAATTCTAACAGTAAACCTGTAAGGTCACACCTGCTTGGTATAAATGCTTGAAAAGGATTTAGTTGATAATATCCATTTAGAAACTTTACAGTGATCAAAAAGTAATCAGATGTAATCAGTTACTTTACTTTT
Organism: Danio aesculapii; assembly: GCF_903798145.1. Lineage (NCBI taxonomy): Eukaryota > Metazoa > Chordata > Actinopteri > Cypriniformes > Danionidae > Danio > Danio aesculapii. The sequence continues at coordinate 51,713,748 of NC_079440.1, read as the reverse complement.
ATAAAGTAATTGAAAAGGTACACTACCTATGACATTTTAAATAGGGTAATTTGTAACCTGTAATCTTTCACATTTCCAAAGTAACCGCCCCAATACTGTATATGACTCCCATGAGCTTGGAGGACTGCATCCATGCATCTCTGCAATGACTCAAATACTTTGGATTCATCTTCAATGCCTCCTCCTCCATCTTACCCCAGACATACTTAATAATGTTCATGTCTGGTGACTGGGCTGGCCAGTCCTGGAGCACCTTGACCTTCTTTGCTTTCAGGAACTTTGATGTGGTGGCTGAAGTATGAGGAGCGCTATCCTGCTGAAGAATTTGCCCTCTCTTGTGGTTTGTAATGTAATGGGCAGCACAAATGCCTTTATACCACAGGCTGTTGATGTTGCCATTCACTTTGCAGATCTCTCGCACGCCCCCATACTGATTGTAACCCCAAACTATGATTTTTCCCTCAACAAACTTGACTGATTTCTGTGAGAATCTTGGGTCTATGCGGGTTCCAGTAGGTCTCCTGCAGTATTTGTGATGATTGGGATGCAGTTTTTGAAAGCAAAAAAGGTCAAGGTGCTCCAGGATTGGCCAGCCCAGTCACCAGACATGAATATTATTGAGCATGTCTGGGGTAAGATGAAGGAGGAGGCATTGGAGATGAATCCAAAGAATCTTGATGAACTCTGGGAGTCCTGCAAGAACGCTTTCTTTGCCAATCCAGATGACTTTATTTCTAAGTTATTTGAGTCTATGACTTTATATTCTATACTCTACATTATTTCTGTTAAGTTACAAGACATTTGTCTAAGCAAAGTCAGACCTTACTGTCCTAATTAAATAATTAAAAATCAAGCCATGATCATATTTTATTTTGGTAAAATAAGCGTAATCTAGAGGCTTTTGCCTTTCATATAAGCCACTTCTGATACCAAATGATCAACTAGAACTTAATATATTATTTGTTGTTCCTAAAACTTGGATAGACGACAAGACTTTTGTCAGGTAGTGGACACCGCTGAAATATGCATTACATATTTCTCCTAATAACCTCAGTTGGTTCGACGAACACAGAATACTGCATTTAAATGATGATTCTCATTATGTTTCATCAGTCGAAACTGAATTATTTTGTAAGGTCAAACGTTTGATTGGACTTTCTCTGTGAGGATTCTCACTGGCAGTGATTGTGAAATGTAACTTATAAGTGAGAGTTTAGCACTCCATATGTATTATCACATGTGTGCTATCCATTCTTAAACATTTTGAATATCAATACCAATATATTGTGACGTTAGCATGATAATGACAGTTCACTAGGTGTTGCTATGCAGTTGCTACGACAAGTTAGATGGCTGCTAGGGTGTTCTGGCACTATATAAATGAATTCTATAGCAAAAATGCTGTTGCTCAACAAAGTTTACTACTTCGGGTTAGATGTTTGATCATGTTGCTCTGTAAGTTATAGATGTATGTTTATGTTTGGTGGAGATGAGGTCTGCGTATATTTGTTTAGTTGCTTACAGGGTGTTTACATGATGGTATAATAATGTCCAGGTTTATAGCCAGAGCTGATTATGTTCCTCCGTCTGGATTCATCGTCATCTGTTGTCAATAACATCAGCGATAAGTCTTTCACACCATCTCATTACAGCCATCTGGACGTGTGTATGCGAGTGTGTTATGGGCTTTACATTCTTGGTTGGTTTTATTAACAATCATAAATGTGTCAGTAAAACATTGATAAACTATGATGGTAGCATTGAAACGCTTCAGTCGTTGTTTTTAATTTCCACTTTGTCATTTTGTGCAAGCAAATGTCCTGCCTTTATAAATAAAAAGTCTTCATATTAACATATTTCAAAACAACTCATTATACTAATACTGTATACCCAGCAAAAGATTTATGATTTTTTAAGGGCAGATGATGAAACTTGTGGAAAATCTCGAGAAGACTTGAAAGGAGAAGCTCGAGAAATATCTAGAGACCACAAAACAATACAGCTCAGGGCTCTTTTGAGTAACTAACCAACTAGTAACATCCTGGCAATCATATATTCAATATTAAAACATATTAAGGGCATTTTTTTCACAATTTAATTGAAAAGGTTGAGTGGCTATATGTATATACAGTTGTCAACATTTGAAGTGGAACACAATCCTAAAACTATTAAACAACACCCATTGTTCATTCTCCTTCAGCTAAGTCACTTTATTAATCAGGGGTTGTAACAGTGGAATGAACTGCCAACTTATCCAGCAAATGTTTTACGTCGTGGATGCTCTTCCAGCTGCAACCCAGCACTGGGAAACACTGATACACTCTCACATTCACACACATACACTATGGCCAATTCGGCTTATTCAATTCACCTGTATCGCATGTCTTTGGACTGTGGGGGAAACCAAAGCACCCGGAGGAAACCCACGCCAACACAGGGAGAACATGCGAATTCCACACAGAGATGCCAACTGACCTAGCTGGGACTCGAACCAGCGACCTTTTTGCTGTGACGTGACAGTGCTAACCACTGAGCCACCATGCCGCCTCTAACACCCATTGTTGTCTTGTTAATTTTATTAATTAACTGCTTCAAATGTTGACTACTATATATGCAATATATGTATGTTTTCTGCATTTAAATGATGTTAAAATTCCAATTTTAAATGAATGTTATCAGTAGTTTTTAAAATAAAACTAATTTACACTTAAAATTTAGATTAAATGTTACATTTATATTTTAATTTAAATTAATTATAATCTATTCTTAATATATTATTTCCTAAAACCTGTAATAAAAAAGTAAAAGAATAGAAATGAATATAACTAGTTATACTTCGACACATTTACAGTATACATCGGTTATATGCTGTATATACACACACACACATACATACATATATATATATATATATATATATATATATATATATATATATATATATATATATATATATATATATATATATATATATATATATCCTCGTAGCAGTGTGATATGGCTGCATATCAGCACTGGTGGGAGGCATGCGTTGGCTCAAGGCTGCAGGCAGAGTGCCTTAGTGTCCCACCAATGGCGATATAGAGCCATATTGCACTACTATGAGTGTGATATTGCGTTCATACAACAGTTCGATGGCATAATCATGTATACAAAAAAGAGAATCAAACACGGAGAGTCTCGAAAATCTTTTTGTACAAGGAATTACTTTCTTCTGACGTTCATTCAGATCTGCAGCTGACCGTCAGAACAACAGAAACCATTGCTACTTCACCAACATCATTTTAGAGATAATATTTGAATGATTCTCTAGCGTAATGTCTAAAGTGATGACAAAACAGGTGATTTTGCTTAATTTTAAGATAATGAGGCTGAATGGCATGAAATGCCATCAGTCTAAAGAGATTTCTCAGTATTTCTCTGTTGCAATCGGGATTTCACAATATTTATCCCTGAAAAAGCCAAAGCAAAGCAAACACTACCAGATTACTATGGTAAAAATACAGCACGACAAAAGAATGTCACCTACATTTATAATTACATTTATACATCATTTATAATGATTTGATCAGCTGCAGTTTTAAACTTACGCTGAGAAAATGCTGTTTTTCTCCCCTAAGGGCTTATTATGTGGTCTCTGTTGCCATCTTGTGGCAGAACGTCAACCATCTTTGCTCTGCTCAGTATGACATGCTGGCCGTCGACACGCTGAATCTACGAAATTGTAATTATTTAAAACAGGCACTATCCTTAAAAATAACGACATTCTCACTTGAAAAAGCCTCAAAGTACATTATGTTGTCCAACAGCTGCAATATTTGTCAAACTATATTTGTGGAGGCTGTATGGATTCTGATAAATATCAGTTGATGAGTCGCAGAATATCACACGGCTATCAGCCAATTGCTAACAGTTGAAGTCAAAATGATTAGCCCCACTTTGAATTTTTTTCATGTTTTTAAAATATTTCCCAAATGATGTTTAACAGAGAAAGGAAATTTTCACAGTATGTCTGATACTATTTTTTCCTTTGGAGAAAGTCTTATTTGTTTTATTTTGGCTAGAATAAAAGCAGTTTTAATATATTTTTTTAAAAACATTTTAAGGTCAAAATTATTAGGCCCTTTAAGCGATTTTTTTTTTCAGATAGTCTACAGAACAAACCATCGTTATACAATAACTTGCCTAATTACCCTAACCTGCCTAGTTAATCCAATTAACCTAGTTAAGCCTTTAAATGTTTAAAAGCTGTAAGGAAGTGTCTTGAACAAGTGTCATCATGGCAAAGATAAAATAAATCAGTTATTAGAAATGAGTTGTTAAAACTATTATGATTCCATTAAAAAGAAATTTTAGAAAAAAATAAACAGGGTGGCTAATAATTCAGGGGGGCTTATAATTGTGACTTCAACTGTATATAATTGGCATTGCATTTTTTTACAGTTTATTAGAGTAAATTTATAACAGAACGTTCATATCATGGACTTTTTAGTAGTTTGTTAATTATACCTGTTTTTATTAGGCTATTTGTTTGATCTTAATATTGGATAGTATAAACATGCCTGTCATTTCACTTCATCCTAAAATCCTAGATGATTCTCATATTGTTTAATGCTACACGCAAAAAATTATTAATTGGATTTACCAATTGTTTTTAAGGTAAGTGGTTGTAAACAATTATTTCGGGCTGAATTTAAACAAACAAATGAAGTTAACATTACTAAATTTAATTTGTTTGTTTACATTCAGCCCATATAAATTGTTTGCATCCACTTACCTTTAAAAAAATGTAGTAAATCTAATTAATCATTTTTTTAGTGTATGGTAAACGATGTAAGCTCTCTCACCTTAGTTCTTCGCCATGCACTAAACCAGATACAGTCAACGCCGGCACTTCTAGTCCACAGGCCCAGATCCAACACAAAGCCAGGCTTCATCCCTGAGCTCTGCCACACATGAGTGCCCACCGAACGCAGGCCTCCAGGCACTGGAATTCATAGCCCTGTGGAGGCTGGAGATAAAGCCGCATGTATGTGCGCTAAGAAGGGCTCACGTTACACGCTGAAACCCATGCCACCCAGGAACTGTTACCATATGAAAGCAGACTGTTTTGAAAGGAGAGCACCGCCTGGCTCGGCTCTTTGTGTCAGCGCGATAACCAGACGGGACGTGTTAAATTGTCTCTATCACAGCTAATGAGTTTGAGGTCAGTGGCTGTGGGTTGCTAGACTCAAGCCACACAGAGAGACTGTACAATTGACTGGAGGTTTGTGTATGTTGTGGCGGTCGGATGGTTTGGGTGTGGGGCGCAAGTCGATGCGTGTCACATTTGGGTTTTCGGTCGGCCTTGTTTGTCTGCGAGTTTTACGCTTGGCCAGTAATTTGACAGTGATTACTACACATCGCTGAAATGTGCATTTTCCCCCCAATGTTTCGTCAATGGAAAGAATGTGTTTGGACGGATGAGGTGGGTTTCTCTGTCGGAGAAAAATAAGTCATAGGATAGCTGACAAATGTTCCTTAAAGGGCACCTATGATGAATATCTTCTTTTCAAAGCTGTTTGGACAGAACTTTGTGTAGGTATAGTGTGTCCATAGTCATATAGTGGTGATAGAAACAAAATAAGGCTCTTTTATTAAATTTTCTGATGTTAAAAGAGGATTCAAATCCCCCCCCCCCCCCCCCCCCTCTTTTTTTTGAGGCCGACTGCAACGTGACATGGGAGTGCGGTTTCCTCACCCACCAGTGCTTAATTTGAGCCGGATCTTGCCGAACCGTGTTAGGGAAAATGTCAAATATTCATGTTTTGCGTCAGTGGTTTGCCATCTTCAGGTTAGAGGAAAGTCCTTTGCCCAGGTGGAAGTATCTTAGGGTTTTGTTCACGAGTGAGGGAAGGATGGACCATAAGATTGACAGGCGGATCGGTGCAGCGGCAGCAATAATGTGGTCGATGTACCCGTCCATTGTGGTAAAGAAGGAGCTCAGCCGAAAGGCAAAGCTCTCGATTTATCGGTCAATCTACGTTCCTACTCTCAGCTATGGTCATGAGCTTTGGGTCATGACCGAAAGAACAAGATTTCGGATACGAAATGAGTTTCCTTCACAGGGTGGCAGGGCGCACCTTTATGGATAGAGTGAGGAGCTCTGTCACCCGGGAGGAGCTCGAAGTAGAGCCGCTGCTCCCCCACATTGAGAGAAGTCAGCTGAGGTGGCTCGGGCATCCTCGGATGCCTCCTGGACACCTACCTAGGGAGGTGGTCCAGGCATGTCCCACTGAGAGGAGGCCTCAGGGAAGACCCAGGACACACTGGGGGGTGTGTGGAATGTGAATGCCTCAGGATCCCCCCGGAGGAGCTGGACAGAGTGTCTGGGGAGAGGGAAGTCTGGAGTTCTCTCCTCTAAGATTGCTGCCCCGGTGACCCGGCCCCGGAAAAGTGGTTGAAAATGAATGAATGAATGAATGAATGAATGAATGAATGAATGATTGAATGAATGAGGATCCGTCATTAACTTAATATACCTAAAGCAAGTTGAATACCTAAAGCAAGTTAAAGCAAAAGTCACGTTTAACTATTGACCCTCAACAATATTTTCAGCCAATCGGCTTTCTTATGTTTACAATCACTCTCATTGGTTGGTGATTCTTTTGTGCGCAGTGAGGAGCTAAAAAAAATGGCATAGTGAAGATGAAACTGCGTGAATGGATCAGGATAGTGGGAGACGAAGTAAAGCCATCCCATGTCAGCCAGAGAACATGACGGAAGAGCTACGGTGGGGTCTTCTTGAAGATTAGACTGAGTGACCCACACAGCAAAATTGCTCTGGCCCTGCTCTGGCCCACACAATCAGGTTTTGCTTGGCCCACATGCCGCAGTGAATTATGGTACATGACTGGACCAAGTCTGGCTTCCAGACAAGGGTCAAACATGGACTATATTTGGGTCAAGTCTCAACCAAGTTAATAATTCATAACTGGGCCTGAACTGGGCCAGATAGGTTGGTGTTTCACAATTGCAATGAAATTGATAAACCCATGAATCATTGTGCTTTAGGCACACTATGGGTTTGCTTTTCCTTAAAGCGACCTGATGGGTAGATTTTTTTTCTTTACTCAAAAATAATTTTATTGAATTTTTTTTTATATTTATTTTTGGCCTTATTAGACAGGACAGTAATGAGACAGGAAGCAAAGTTGTAGAGAGAGAGTGGGGTAGGGTTGGGAAATGTGCTCGAGACGGGATTCGAACTAGGGTCACTCTCGAGTTTCTATTTTCTGTTAAACACACAAGAAGGTATTTTGAAGAATGTCAAAAACTGGAAGTTATTGACTTTGATAGTACTGTAGAAGTCTGTCGTTGAACACACTGAACAACATTCTTCAAATTATATTCATTTCTCTGTGAACTGTCTCTTTAAGAGCAGTAAGCAATTTTAGGCAAGGCAAGGCAAGGCAAGTTTATTTATATAGCACATTTCATACACAGTGGCAATTCAAAGTGCTTTACATAAACAGGAATAAAAGAAACAATTATAAGAGAAATAAAAACAAACATAAAAATGGTAAGAATAAAAATAAAATAAAAGCTGATAAAATGTGTTATAAAAGAATTAAAAAGAAGAGAAAAACATAGTAGTCGGACGTAGCACAGTGCTCATTCAGTAAAGGCACAGCTAAACAGATGTGTTTTCAGTCTTGATTTGAATGTGCCTAATGTTGGAGCACATCTGATCATTTCTGGAAGCTGATTCCAGCAACGAGGGGCGTAGTAGCTGAAAGCCGATTCACCCTGCTTTGACTGAACTCTTGGGATTTCTAATCTATTTGATCCTAAAGATCTGAGTGATCTGTTAGGTTTGTATTTAGTGAGCATATCTGTAATGTATTGAGGTCCTAGGCCATTTAGTGATTTATAGACCAGTAATAATACTTTAAAATCTATTCTAAATGTGACTGGGAGCCAGTGTAAAGACCTGAGGACAGGTGTGATGTGCTCTGATTTCCTGGTTCTGGTCAGAATTCTGGCCGCAGCGTTCTGGATGAGCTGCAACTGTCTGACTGTCTTTTTGGGAAGGCCAGTGAGGAGGCCATTACAGTAATCCACCCTGCTGCTGATAAAAGCATGAACAAGTTTCTCTAAGTCTTCACTGGAAACAAAGCATCTAATTCTTGCAATGTTTTTGAGATGATAGTATGCTGATTTACTAACTGCTTTGATATGACTATTGAAACTCAGATCTGACTCCAGAGTCACACCAAGATTCTTGACCTTATGTTTTGTTGTTTGACCCTTAGAGCCAAGGTACGCATTCACCTTGAGAACCTCATCTCTGTTCCCAAACGCAATGACTTCAGTTTTCTCTTTGTTTAACTGAAGAAAGTTTTGGCACATCCAATTGTTAATTTCATCAATGCATTGGCAGAGGGTGTCAATGGGGCTGTAGTCATTAGGCAGTAAGGCTAGGTAGATCTGAGTGTCATCAGCATAGCTGTGGTAGGAGATTTGGTTCTTTCTCATTATTTGGCTCAGAGGGAGCATATAAAGGTTGAACAGGAGTGGTGCCAGAATCGAGCCTTGTGGGACTCCACATGTCATGGGTGTCCACCCTGACCTATGGTCACCTATACTGACATAGTAACCTCTTCCTTCAAGGTAAGATCTGAACCATTTGAGGACCGTCCCAGACAGCCCAACCCAGTTTTCCAGCCTATCCAGAAGTATGCTGTGATCGACAGTGTCAAATGCAGCACTGAGATCGAGCAGTACCAGCACTGTTAGTTTGCCTGAATCTGTATTTAGGCGGATGTCATTGATTATCTTTATAAGGGCGCTCTCTGTACTGTGATGTGGTCTGAAACCAGATTGAAAATTGTCCAAACACCCCTTGTAGTTTAGGAACTTGTTAACCTGGTTAAAAACAACTTTTTCAATGATTTTGCCAATGAAAGGGAGATTTGAGATGGGCCTGTAATTGCTCAATATGGTGTTATCCAGGTTGCTCTTCTTCAAGAGGGGTTTAACAACTGCAGTTTTAAGTGAGTTAGGAAAAATCCCCGAGAGAAGTGAAGCATTTACCACTTTTAGAAGATCCATTTCTAAGCAGGTCAACACCGTTTTAAAGAATGATGTGGGGAGCGTGTCAAGACTGCAGGTTGATGTTTTCATAACTTGCACGATCTCTTCTAAGATTTTGCCATTAATTGCCATGAAATCGGACATAATGTCTGATTTCTTGAGTTGTGGTTGAGCTAGTCTGACGTCGACACAATTTGGCTGATTGGATGAGCTGATTGCCTTTCTGATATTATTGATCTTGTCAGTAAAGAAATGAGCAAACTCATTACATTTGCTTTCAGAGAGTAGCTCACTGGGAATCCGACTGGGGGGGGTTGTGAGTTTCTCTATCGTTGCAAAGAGTTTACGAGCATTGTTTACGTTGCTGTTTATAAGGCTTGAAAAGAAAGTCTGCCTAGCAGTTTTTAGTTCCATATTAAAAGCACGAAGACTGTCTTTATAGATATTATAATGGACTACTAGTTTCGTCTTTCTCCACATACGCTCAGCTTTTCTGCACTGTCTTTTCGTCATTTTTAATTTTGGGGACTTAGTCCAAGATCCCCTTTGGCTGCTAGTTATATTCTTGGCTTTAACAGGAGCAATGTCATCTATGACATTCTTAACTTTAGAATTAAACAAATCAAGGAGAGAATCAACAGAGTCTGCAGATATACTTGGTGCTAGCGATATGGCCTTCATAAACTGCTCATTAGTGTTCTCATTTATGCATCTCTTTCTGACAGAGACAGATCTGTCTTTAATAGCTGGAGTGATCAATATATCAAAGAAAATACAGAAATGATCAGATAGTGCAACATCCTTAACAACAGTTGATGAAATGTGTAAACCCTTAGTTATAAGTAGATCAAGAGTGTGTCCACGATTGTGTGTGGGTTCTTGATTTTAGTTAAAAAAGGTGAATTATTTTTGTAAATTTTCCCAATTGAACTGATTCACTAGAATGAATCTGACTTTCCAACACCACATGAGCATTATATATAGAGTAAATGGTAATTATATGAAATTATAGCTTGCGTCGTACATTTTTGTACCTCTGTGCAGAGGAGCTGGAAGCAGAAGATGCCACGCTGGTCGATACATGTACCATGAGGAGCACAGGAGATCTACGCTAAAGACAGAACAGAGAAAACACTTCACCTGGACACATTTCACAGGTAAACACTTTTTTTTTGCCTAGCACAAGATTACTTTTATGAAAAAGATACGTACAGTTGAAGTCAGAATTATTAGCCCTCCTGAATTATTAGCCCCCTTAAATATTTGTTCTCCAATTTCTATTTAAAGAAGATTTTTTAAACACATTTATAAACATAATAGTTTTAACTCATTTCTTTTTTTTATTTATAGTAGTAGTATATACAATATAGTAATTTTACTTGAGAGTGTAAATTTCCCATTGCTAAACATTTTTCTTTTTTACAAATTATAAAGTAAAAGAACACAATATAAAACAAAAGTTTCATCAAACAAAATATATGAAAATAACAGTAACAATAAAATGGTGAAATAAATAATATCAATAACTAAATATACCTATGTTAGAGAGAGTCAAATCTTTTTTTGTTCGCTCAACTTTAGCTTAGTTATTAGAAGCTGTAAATTCTTAATTTAAAGGGAGGATTAAGAGGGGGAGTGCAATGTGTCTTAAATTGAAAAATGTTTGTTCTGTGGATAAGAATTCGGTAGTAATATTTTTATATTTCTACAAAAAGATTGGATGGAGAAACCTAATGTATTCAGTCCACTTGGACCAGATATTTCTAAAAACATTCATTTGGAGTCGAAGGGACAATGTCATTTTTTCCATCACATAAATCATATTCTATTTCTAGCCATTCTTGGATTGTTGGGGATTCAGAAAATATATAAATATCTCATTTCTAATAACTGATTTATTTTATCTTTGCCGTGATGACAGTAAATAATATTTGACTATATGTTTTTCAAGACACTTCTATACAGCTTAAAGTGACATTTAAAAGCTTAACTAGATTAATTAGATTAATTAGGCAAGTTTGGGTATTTAGACGAGTCATTGTATAATGATTGTTTGTTCTGTAGACAGATCATAATAATATTAACCTAAAAATGGTTAAAAAAAAAATAAAAACTGCTTTCATCCTATCCAAATGAAAAGAAATTAGACTTTCTCCAGAATAAAAAAATGTTATCAGAAATCCTGTAAAGTTTCTTGCTCTGTTAAACATAATTCTGGAAATGTTTGAAAAGAAAAAAAAAATTCACAGGAGGGTGAATAATTTTGAACTGTATATATACACACATTGTTCATATAGCTGAAGCTATGCTAGTTTATTGAGCTTCATTCATTATGATGGGTCAGATAAACCTTCTGGTCATCCTCCTCTAGAATCAATAAGGTATTTTCTTACTCTTTTACCAATTTGTTTTTGTATCTCTGTAAACCCTAAATATGGTTATGAAAATCCCACTAGATCAGCATTTTCCTAAATACTCAGATTAAACCATCTGGCACCAAAAACTATGCTTTGTTTTCCTAACTGTACTACAACAGTGAGTGTTTTGCGTGCTGTTTATGTACAACGGGTGTCTCGCATTTTTGATGGAGCACGCTGAGCGGCTGCAGTTGAAAAATGTCAGAAAATGCACCTGCGTCATACGCTCCAGCACCAAAACCATTGATACAGTAGTTGCTTAGCAACATAAAAAGTGCAACACACTGCACTGCTCTTTTCTAAAGTCAACAAAATGGCAGTACAGTGCGCCTCACATTTTCAGAACTGAAAAGCTTGTCTGGTGTGATCGACCCCTTACAATGTCAATGTCAATTTTATTTATATAGCACTATTAATGGTGTAGTATAAGTTTGACACCCAGTGGTTGAACTAGGTATTGCATTCCTGAATTAAAACACATTCAAGCGCAGGTTGCCAGATTGAGAGTGTGCCTAACTTCCGAGCCTAAATGCTGATTTAAGGCTGATGTAAATAATGGCTGTTTCTCATTTTCAAGAACGCAGAGAATGGACTTGCGTTCTTGTGGAGACCGGTCTTGCCAGGTGTCCTCGGAAGAACGAACTCAGGAGACCATGACAACAGAAAATGCGTACTGTGAGAAATGAGATGCTGTGTTCTTCCTGATGGTCACATGACCTTCATGCGTTTTAAATGAAAAATTATTGAAACATTACAGCATTCATACAACGATTTATTGTTTTCCCCTTTTCAAAATATATACTCTGCATAAAAACATTAGAAATGTATGTTGCACAATATAAATGAAACAGATTTTAATACGAATTTCAGCAAACAAACACCCTTAATGTGTTCATTCCTTTATTAAGATGTCCATGGTAATGTTTATATTCACCATTTAGGGAAACTCCTGAGGTAAATAAGTTATATCTCTGAACTTTAATAATAATCCTGTATAGAATGCTGCGTTTCCCACCTACAATCAATTTCTGGGACTTCTAGAGCGAGATCGGTACTGAAGTCTGCATCAGCGTGTCCTCGATATCAAGAACACATCCGGGAAGTTTCACGCGTCCTCTGTTCTTGCGGTCTTGAGTATTGGAACTGAACTTTGGCAGCTGATAATGGCGTTAAATGAGAACACGAGGATGCAAGATCACTGAAGAACGCATATTACGCATATATATTGAGAAACAGCCCTTGTTCTGAATAACAGCAAAGACACACAATAAAAGGAATATAAACCAACACCTGAAATTTAGATTTTAGAAACATAGCCTGTTGTTGGGACACGGTGTCACAATGTAAGCTGCTCACCTAATGTTTACGTTTGAAATATTTATATTATTTGCTAATTAATAACCTCATGTGGAACTCTGAATCTGTGTCTCATTTCGGAGTCTGCTACTGTCTACTGTCGCATTTCGGACACATGCTTTGAGAGCCTTTCTGAATGAATGAATGCTTGAAATATGCTGTTTTCCAACAAGGTAACCCGGGGTGCTGAAATATAATTGGCTAAACTGGCATTGGGCAAATTAAAGGGACCAAAAATAAGACAGATGTTCCGGCAGGTAATGCTAACACTTTACAATGAGGTTTATTAGTTAATGCATTTACTAACATGAACTAATCATGAACAACACTTGTACACCATTTATTAATCATAATTGAACATTTACTAATGCGTTATTAACATCCAAGTCCATGCTTGTTAACATTTGTTAATGCACCGTGAGTTAACATGAACGAACAATGAACAACTGTATTTTCATTAACTAACATGGACCAATACTGTAGTAAATGTATTGTTCATTGTTTGTTCATGTTAGTAAATGCATTAATTAACATTAACTAATGAATCTTATTGTAAAGTGTGACCACATTTTAAAAGCAGACTATCTGACTTCAGCATTGTTTTGCAGATAAACAAGAATATTCACTTAGCATGTTTCTTAAATATCTGCAAACATATCAAGGTATTTTTATGATTTAGAAGAGTCAAAAACTTACATACAGCACCTTTAAGCACAACCAGAGGTTGACCAATATGCTGCACAGTACAAATCGCAAAAAAGAGAAACAGATAAAATGCAAAATCTAAAAGATAAGTTTTTAACCTAGATGTAAAAAACAGGAAGAGATGATACAGACGTAATAAAGAGTGGCAGAGCATTCCACAATGTAGGACCAGCTACTGCAAACACACGGTCACCCCTGCGTTTCAGCCTCGACATAGTGGTGCATAGTAATCTCTGGTTTGATGACCGGAAAGACCACCCAGGCTGATGTTCAGTCAATAAATCTGTCAGGTAAGAGCATGCTAAGGCATTTAGTGATTTAAAAACCAAGAGAAAAATGTTTAAATTAACACAATAGTAGGGCGGCGCGGTGGCTATGTGATTAGCACTGACCTCACAGCAACAAAGTCGCTGGTTCTGTTCTCGGCTGGGCCAGTTGGCATTTCTGTGTGGAGTTTGCATGTTCTCCCTGTGTTGGCATGGGTTTCCTCTGGGTGCTCTGGTTTTCCCACACAGTCTAAAGACATGTGCAATAAGGTGAATTGAATAAACTAAATTGGCCTGTAGGAGTGTGAGTGAAAAGTGTTGGATTGTTTATGAATGAGTGAATGACTGGGTGTTTCCCATTACTGGGTTGCGGCTGGAAGGGCATCTGCTGCGTAAAACCTATGCTGGAATAGTAGGCCATTTAATCCGCTGTGGCGACCTCTGAAGTAGAGAATAAGCTGAAGGAAAATGAATGAATGAACATGATAGTGCACAGGCAACCAGTGCAAAGAGCGTAAGACTGGTGTGACGTAGTCATGTCTTTTGGTACTCGTTAAAATCCTTGCAGCAGCATTAAGATGCCAAAAAAAAACTGTAAGCCAACGTGTTTGTGTATCCCTATGAATAAATATGTGTTTTTATTCGGTGCAGGATAAAAGCTAACATTATTATGTGTTGTACTCAGGTCACGTTGAGCCCATGCGGTGGTCCATGCTAGTCCTGCTGCTCCTGTCCTGCAGCCAGACGTTTGCCCAGCGCCCAGGAGACATCTGCCCACAAAACACCCACCACGATCAAGATGTCACAGCCAACACTGTGCCCACCGTTGATCCCAAACTCTTCAACAAGAGGCGATACCGCTCACCACGCGTGCTCTTCAGCGAACACCCACCCGACTCTGAACCATCTCGGAGCAGGTCCAAGAGGAAAGCAGGACCGCCTCAACATCGCGGCGTTTACTCCGTCTGCGAGAGCATCAGCAATTGGGAGGGAAATAAAACCAAAGCCACAGACATCTCAGGCAACGAGGTCACCGTTTTGCCTGACGTAATCATCAACAACTCCAAGAAAAAGCAATACTTTTTTGAGACCACCTGCAGCAGCGGGCGAACCGGAGGCTCTGGGTGTTTAGGGATCGACGCCCGCCATTGGAACTCATATTGCACCAATTCGCATACGTTTGTACGCGCGCTGACTTCATTCAAGAACCTGGTGGCGTGGAGACTCATAAGGATCAATGTAGCTTGCGTGTGTGTGCTGAGCAGAAAGTCTTGGAGAGCGTGACAAACTGGCAGATTTTCCACACACCAGCGATGGCCTTAATGATATCAAACTCGAGTCCTCTACAGTATGTGATGGTGGATGTTTTCCAACCCTTCTTGACAACTAGTGACATAAAACAGACCTTCTGAGGAGGATAATTATGATGTGTTTGTGTCACAGGATGCTACAGTGGAATGAGTTGGGTTTTTCCGAGTCTTTTTTTTTAGCTTTCATCTTTTTAGAATAATTCTCAGCAGTACGAGAACATGTACATATATTGTTGTGTGTGTGGTAACTGTTATTTATTTAAACCGCAGCATTATTGTTCATTTACTGTGGGTCCTCAGTGTGCATATTAAGAGATAAAATAAAGGAACATTTTGGATTAAATAAAAAGTTTAATTTAAAGTTCAGTCATCATTATTGCATACTTGAAAACCTCAGGCTCTGTTCAATGTAATTACATTGCCTTTTTTATTCATTGTAGAAAAAAAAAGCCAACCCAGGCTCATTCTAAAAACCTAGCCCTATATACATGTCTGGAGATTGACAAATACATCCCAGGAGGTACATTTTTTATGCAGTTTTTGTGAATCCACTAGAGGCCGCTGTGTATGCTTTTTGAGATCTCACATTTCTCTTGCGAGTTCCATTCGCACCTGCTGTTCTCATATAAATCCACCAGAGGCCGCTGTCGACTGACTGACTGACTGACCGACTGACTGACTGACAGACTGACTGACTGACCGATCACCCCATCCACCCACTTTCCTAAACCCAACTGAAAATAATCTGAAAAATAATCCAGTAATAATTTCTATACATATAATAAATCATTTCAGAAAAATAATTAAAAAAAAACACGTTTTCAGATTTTACCACATTCTCACCCTGTTATTTGCTTCTTTATTTTTTAGTTTTTGCTTTTATTTTTGTCTTACCTGCTTTTTGGAACTGCTCTTCACCAGCCTCGAACCCTATCGTTGTGGTCAACTCCTCTCTGCGTCTCAAGTCCACCGACGTACGCTGCAAGCCACTGGACAAACAGCGGGAAAGCTGTACATACGGAGGTAAGCGGTCAGCTGGTAAGCGCAAAAACGAACGGCGTCATACCACCCCATAGCATTCATTTGAAAGAGCCCCTATTTTACATTAAAAAGGGTCATATTTTGGTTTTATGGGTCGCCAACAATGCTTGCAAGGTCAAAAAAATACTTTCATTGTCTTATAATATGCATTAATTTTTACCTTATTATCCCAGCGACTCCCGTATGATTCGTTCAGTGATTCATTTGTTCCCAAAACCCTCCTTTGTGTGAGGCTAATCTGCGCAGATTAGATCAATAACAGTCTATTGTGATTGGTCGACAGCGTTCAGCGTGAGACAGAGAGAAATGCCCACTACGGCTTATCAACAATATTGAAGAAGTCAGAGTGCATAGTGTATGTGTGAGCATACCTGCCAACACTCCCGTTTTTCCCAGGAGTCTCCCATATTTCAGACAGATCTCCCGCCACCCTCCCCTTTTGTGTTTTGTCCTGAAAAACTCCCTTGACTGCTGCACATGTGTAGGAACGCGTCGCGTTTTCAACGTGGCTTTAGACACGATTTGAGAAAATATAGAGTTAACCAGATACAGTACAAGCAGTTACAAGTAACAAAACACAATTAAATACATAATTTGCAAGCTAGAGAAAACAAGGAAGCAGCCATTTTAATCGCACTTAAGTTACTTGCACTTGTGAAATGAAGGAAGAAACTGGTCCATGAACTGTGTGCTGTAACGTTCCTGTCAGGATCTGCGAGGTCCCATATGGTCTTTTCTGATCCTTCCTTTAACAAACGGCTGATGAATCCCCCGTTGTAAGCGTGTTGATTGCTGAAGCCCTCATCAGAAAAATGACGGGAACACAGCACAAGGCTGGGCTATAATGCTGAGGTATTTTTGCAAAAATAAACTTCAACCACTCACTCTTCACAGCCTCATCTTTAGGTAGAGAAAACAACACAAATTTTCCCTCATACTTCCAATAATATCCAGCTGAGCAACAGCGACTTCTTGACATGATTCAACCGGGATCTGCTACAGTGTTCTTCTTCTTCTTTTTTTTTTTGCTACAGTGTTTGTTTCCAGGGATTTTAATTTTGCCGGGTTTGCGCGCACAACAAATGGGCAGGGCTTAAGTTCTGTATTGACATCACGCCGGCATGGCTAAAGACTCCTTATCAAAACAATCCATTTGAAGCACTATGAGTCGACTCTTTTATAGATGAATCAATAGTTTTAAACACTGTGCACTTTCAGATTTAAGCCTTAGCTGGATATTTCACTTCACTTAGACCTGTGTTAAGCACTACATGGAAGGGCATTTTCAAAAACTCATAATAGGGGCTCTTTAAAGACTAAATGTAGCCATACGTACTTCTGGCTACATAATTTGCGAACTCCAGAAATGTATACAGGGCTCCGTTTTCAGAATGAGTCTATGTTGAAAAAAGCCAAACTAATTTGGAACAGCATAAGATGAGACTAAAAGGATGACAGAATTTTTTTGGATGAACTTCTTGTTAACATGACAAGAGTGACCTAATTTAATTCATAATACTGGTTCCCGGAATTATAGTTGAGTGCGTATTATTTCAGAGAATACAGACTGAATGATTTTCATTTTGGCCCGTCCAACCACTTGTCAACAAATTTACAACTTGCCAATCCATTCCCAATAGTTAAAAAAATAAAAGAATCAAGGACCCTGCTGTAATAAGCAGTGTATTGTCAAGGATTTTCTTAAGGGATTACTTGCATTCACAAATTTTTTTTTTTGCTTTTGTTCATGAAATACGTCACCTTATTGAATTATAATGCCTGGAAGTGGTCAAGGAAATCTGTTTTATGTTGATTCAAGCTCAATAGACAGCATTTTACAGGAATAAAATATAGACAGCGATGCTTATGGCATTAAAAACAAGCTTAAAATGCACATAAAAAAATCGGGACTCAAGAAGAAGTTAAAAAAAAAATGATTAAATGAACATTTTTGCAATTGAACAAATATTTTATATCATTTTTGATGGATATAATTTTCATATTTCATATTATTTTCAGTGGTCATCAACAGCATTCAACTCTCTAGGCAAATTAACCAAGAATATTGCTTAACATAATTTCCCAACCCAGGCTTATTCAGAAAACGTACCCCTATATACATTTCTGGAGAGTGCCAAATACATCCTAGGAGCTAAATTTTTTGCAGTTTTTGTTTTCGCGAATCCACCAGAGACCACTGTGTACGTTTTTTGAGACCTCAAATTTCTCACGCAAGTGCTATTCGCGCTTGCTGTTCTTGCGTAATTCCACCAGAGGCCGCTGTCGACCGACTGACTGACTGAATGGTTGACTGACTGACTGACTCACCATCCTCCTTCTCAAAACCCAACCAATTGTGTTTTCAAAAGCACCAATTAACGAGCGCCCACCCACTTTCCTAAACCCAAACCGACAGTTTTAAAAAGCAACCTAGAAAAAGAAAATCCCTCAGCTGGTTTTTACTACATTTTAAGATTTTACCACATTCTCAACTTGTTATTTACTTCTTTATTTACCCGCTTTCTGGAATCGTTCTTTGCCAGACTCAAACCCCATCGTTGTGGTCAACTCCTCTCTGCATCTCAAGTCAACGTACATGGCAAGCTAACTGGACAAACTGGTAACAGTGGAAAAGCCGTCCATACAGAGGTAAGCAGCCAGCTGGTAAGCGAGAAAAGGTAAGGCATCATGCCGCCTCGTAAAGTTTGTTTTAAAGACAAAATGCAGCCATAGGTACTTCTGGCTAAATAATTCACAATCTATAGAGATGTATATAGGGCTATGTTTTCAGAATGAGCCTATGTTGCAACTTCAGTTGCACTTGTAGTCCATAAAAAGCAACTGAACTTTCCGGAACAGCTTCAGTTTAAGCCAAGATGGGGTTTTTTTTTGGTGAGTTTTGACTCAGATAGGACCTTTAGCCAATAAAAAAAATCAGGATTTAAGAAAACTAAATATTGCAATTGAACAAATATTTGTATAATTTTTGACAGATTATTTCCTGTGGTCATCAACAGCATTCTACTCTGCTGACAAATTAACCCAGAATATTGCTTTACATAATTTCCATTGCACTTGTAGTCCATAAAAAGCAACTGAACTTTCCGGAACAGCCTCAGTTTAAGCCAAGATGTTTTTTTTGGTGGGTTTTGGTGTAATAAAAAAAATCATGACTCAGATGTGACCTTCAGCCATGTGGCAGAAAAGCTAAACGGTTCGGGCAAGTTTTGTTAGACACTCCAAGTAAGCCTGAGAGTTTGTTGAAACCGAGCTCGCGTCAGAACAGATGTGCTGCTCTCACACATGGAAACGGAGCTTCACTGGAATGCATTAGATGTTCTCCTTCCAGAGGCTTCCACGTGACGCTCACAGAGCTGGCCTTGAGACTGAAAATCGTTAAAAAGCAATTGAAACAACCACAAACAGGTGTGTCACCCCAATCAGACTCGGAATACATTTGTTTAGGCAGCATGTGTGGAAGTCTTAAAAAAACAGATGGAGACCCACCTCAGGTTTGATTGTGTAAACAGAAGGAGAGCACATGCCAAAGGTCAGCTGTGTGGCCCGGTGATGAGCTCATGTCTGGAAGCCTGCTTAGATCTGTGAGGTCAGACGTCAAAGTTCCTGTGGAATAATCAACAGGATTGGGTGGTTTAGCCAGCCAGGTTTCTAACAGGTCATGGAATTACTGGAAAATCATGGAATTTTAAAAGGTTTACTCCAAACAATGAAAGTCAGTGAATTTTTTATATATTGTTTGTCCTGTATATTGTTTGTCAGGGAATGTCAGGTATATTCAGATCATGCTATTTCACATATTGTTGTGATTTAGCCTATTCTTCAGCTCCATTTTGTTTTATTCACACAGTAAGTAATGTCTGTAAATGAGCAGTTTTCCGTGTTTTGTGATTCACATTTTTATTTTTCCCCGTTCATTCATGCTTTTGAATTGGATTATGGGACTTTGATCTGTCTTCCAACAACTTTTACCCTTAAAAAGTACAAAAAAGTGACTTTTATTAAAAATTTTAATAGTTTAAAGTGATATATCATCTGGATTGGTGTTTTATATCACGATATGAAAATATCGGAATTTACGAAATTACCTAATTTAGTACCTTGTCATAAACTGCTAGTAAATTCTGTTAATTTAGAGACTTATTTCTCTCTCTCTATATATATTTCTAAAACGTTATATTATTTCAAACTACTAAAATGTCAATAAAAGTCACCTTGTTAATCTGTAGGTTAATTTGGTAACACTTTACAATAACAGTACATGAATAATGAAGTATTAATATGTTAACTAAACATTTCTTTATAATAAATTAATGATGAGTTCATGAATGCGCTAATCAACTACAACATAAGTCAAAAGAGTTCATGTGTAAATAACGGCTACTTTAATTACTTGTTAATACATGTTGTTAATTAATGTATTAATTAACATTTAAGTTTAAGCTAAATGTAACCAATATGAACCCATGAGGTGTTAATGTTACTTGAAGGGGCACATCACTATCAACTCATCCTTAATATACTCATGAACTCCTGTATTTAAACTGTTCATGTTGATATTGACAGAACACATTTCTATTGATATATAGTGTAAATGCACTAGGCGGACGTGCATAAGGAGTTCATGAGTATGGGATAATGATGTGCCCCTCCAAGTAAAGTCATGATGTAATTATACATTAACATGTTACGAGTTCATGGTGGTTGAATTAAGCATAAACTAATGTGGTAATTATTTCATTAATTAACAAACAATCATGTACTAACAAGTAATTAAGGTAGCCATTATTCACACATGAACTCATGAGACTCATAGTGTAATTAAAGTTAGTTCTTGATTAGAACATGCGTTAACTCATTAGTTCATAATAAAGTAATGTTTAGTTTACATATTAACACATCATTATTGAATTTTTAACATCAAACGCTAACAGAGCACAGATCAACATCCCATAATGCAATTTACAACCACTTTTGAATCACAAAATACAGAAACTGTTAGCTAACAGATATTAACAGTGCACTTGAGGTCACCAAACTGTACCTGTTAACAAAGGCTTTTCCAAGATCACTTTTAAGAGCTTTAGTTTCAAAATTACCACTTCAAAGATTGGGTAGTAAAAAGTTACTTACGTAAAAGCTTATGTCATTTTTGTGTAACTACTTTTTATTCCATTTCTTTTCCCTCCTTAAGATTTCAGGTTAATTATTTATCCATTTGTTGTTGTCAAAGTGGCTGAGGCTCGGTGGTAGAAACAGTACTGAAAAATCAAACTAAAGTAAAAGTACCATTGCTTGCCTAAAAATGTAGTGCAGAGTAAAAGTATCTGTTGTAAATATTACTCAAAGTATGAGTAAAAAGTAGACTTAAGAGTAGTGAGGATTACACTGTAAAAAGGTGATGCATTTACATGTAATCTGTGGATGTGTGTAAACGTAACATTCTGTAGTGCATTTAGTTACCGCCCAGCAGGCACACAATGTCATAAGACGTTAATATTAGGTTTGATTTAGGTTGTGATGTCAGATGACCAAAATTTAATGTCTACCCAGCATCAAAGGACAACGTTATTTTGATGTCCAATAATAACATCAAATGACATTGATATTTTGTTGATTTTAGGTTGTGTTTGAAAGTGACCAAAATCCAACGTTGAGCCAACATCTTATACCATGTCGTCAGGTATAGCAACCAAAATCCAATGTCTAATAGACATCATAGTGGTAACGTCCACACTGTAACATCATTAGACGTTGATATTTGGTTGATTTTAGGTTGGATGTTCGACATTGATTTCGGCCCGACACTGAGTTCTGACGTCAACCTGATTTTCATTTCCAAACAAAATATAACGTGCCCACGACGTTTGGGTACAACTTCAATCTGACATCATGTTTATGTCTTATGCCTGCTGGGTGTTTAAGGCCATTTAGGTCATCACACAGTAAACATCCGTAATTTTTTCATCAGTGATGCATCTAAACAGTCTGGGTCAATGCTTGTAAAGATTTTGGACATCTTCTTGAACACTTTTAATGCTTCCAAACAGTTTGCGGCAATTATAAATCGCCCATGTCTTGAGGTAGTTCAGTATGATGCTATTTACCTCCTTATTTCTGTGTGCGATTTGAATGGACAGGAATCACAGGACTGATTTTTCTAATCCCCATAGACAAGAAAAAATTAAGTAGTGACTGGATGAAGGAAAGTAGTGGAGTAAAAGTACCAATACGGGACTAAAAATGTACTCAAGGGAAAGTAAAAGCACACATTTTTAAAACTACTTAATAAATTACAATTCCTGAGAAAACTACTCAATTACAGTAATTTCAGTATTTGATTTGTTACTTTACAATACTGCTGAGGCTAAATGATACTCCATTTTAATGTTGTGATTATTTTAACAAATTGACAATAGAATATTAAAACAGTTAATATCTTATTTTTTTAATTCAGCTTTTTAGTGAAAGTCAGGGAATTTGATGGATTAAAGTGGCAACCCTGCATATCACATCAGCCACGAAACGAGTCCACCATCAGCAAGTGTTTGTTTAGCCATATATGTATACAGTGCAGGTCAAAGTGGTAAAGGGGTCGCCATTTCAAACAAAGTCACTTTCGCACACACACCCATTTGCTCTCATTAGAACAGGATGTTTTGCTCGTCGCTTAATTCAAACAATCCTCTGCACTCAAATGAAGAATGAGAGAATTAATGAAACAAACAAGCGTGTCTCTGGTTGTTTGTAGGACAGCTCCCAGTGGAGAATCTGCTGTGACAAATCCAAGAGAGCCCCTTTTGTTTAATTTACAAAGAATATTAAGCAGATTAATGAACTGCGGATGGTAGTGCCATACCGTGGAGATTTCAAACAAGGCTACGGTCACCCCTCAGCGTGGTATGTACGAATGAAGAATGTGTCGTCTCTGAAAGGTTAAAAATACTCCAAACACATTCACATAAAAGTCTCTATCGTGAGAAAATGATTTTAAGGCGTCTCAAAACGACATGGTTTACTGTAAACAGCACTTGGTGCAAAAAAATAAACAACGGTCGCCCTCTAGTGGTCCTTTTACTAATCTTGGCTTTCCTGGTTCATCAGGTACGTATTGTTGTTGACCTTTTCCTCCGTAATAGTATGATGAAAATGTCATACAGACATTTGTCATACAAACTTTTGTGCAGAACAACGATTAAAGAAGTAATTTTAGAAAGTACGTTTCCACATAGTTTGTACTAATCGTATTTTACCGCTAGAGAGAGCACTGTTCATATAGTAGCCTGGTGTTCCGTAGCCACCTTAGTTAAAGGGGTAGTTCTTTTTTTCTCAAAAAGTTGACCTTTTGGGGGTTTGTTGCCTCATTTTCTAATTAGTTCTTATTTATTTATTTATTTATTTACTTATTATTTCTAAATAGTTCTTTTAAATACTACATTTTTGTGACATTTTAAGCACTACTTATAGCTAGATTAGCTTGTCATGTGGTCATCATAACCATAGTACCAAAAACATTTCCTAAAGATTTAGAACAAAAAATATGAATAATTACATATTTTTAAAATACAAATTTATCGTATTACATCATTAGAAAAGAATAGCAATCTGTTAAAAGTTTTAAATAAAGCCTGTTGTTATTTCTTGCTTCTTGCTGTGTGGAAATCGTACCCACTGTGCCATCGTGATATGCCAAAATTAAAACATAATAATAATAATAATTATAATGTTGAGATTCACAATTCTTCTAGCCTCTCATTTGATTACAAGTACATTTGATTATTCAACAGTATTAGCCAAAATAGCTTTCAAATAAATTTTAATATGGGCCGCTTTTGGTGCTTCACACCTTTTTATTGTTAAATTTTGTTTCGGGAAAATTTAGATTTAGAAAAAAAGTCACTTGTGAAATGTTTTCTCTGTTTAAAAACAATACAGCAGTGAAATATGACATCACTCACGTCATTTATTGAAAAATAATTGTTTGCAATGATCAAAACTGATTATCTGAAGTCACACCGAAGCAGAGGATTACACTTGGTCTTAAAGCCTTTTTCAATGGGTTATTTTCACAATTTATGATGGCATAGCAGTCAAAATAAGACAAATGAGCTCATGTATGGGGCAAATTTTGGACCTTTGTCAGTGAGGGGTTGGTCTTTTGAACCGCCCAACCCTCCCACACCCCCGGCTATACAGGCCTGGTAACACAGTTTATTATATGCAAAACATAACATGATTTTATTACAGATCTACAGAAGGCTGTTTGTTAAATCCGTTTAGTTTGTGCTCTGTGGAAAATTATTTGCTTAGTATAGGCCTAATTTACCAATAAATGTACAAATAATAAAATATTTGTGTAAAATTTGACCCTTTTTAGTTTAAAATAAGCATAGACGTTTAAAATTGCTATATAAATTCACATTTTTGACATTTTAAGTGAATAACCACAATAATGGCCTCAACACTTTATTCCCTTGAATAAATAAATAAATAAATATTAGGCTATAGAATTACATCACCCCTCAGTAAAATATCCCCAGACCTTAAATTAATATTTTATTTTTCAATATTTTTAAGACTTAGAAAGTAACAATACACGAAGCATTGTATATTTGAGCATTTTATATTTGTATTTTGTAGATTTACAGTTGCAAACCATTTCCTGCAAGCATTTGAAGACTCTGTTAGTCTGATCATAGAATTTGATAATGGCTATATAGCCTGTGGTTTATTCATTCATTTTCTTTTCGGCTTAGTCCCTTTATTAATCCCGGGTCGCCACAGCAGAATGAACCCCTGCGGTTTATCTCAAGCTAAATGTTTTATAAACTAAGCTTGTCATTGAACTCGTCTTTGAGAGAGAAACGCAACAAGATCTATTCTCTTCTTTGTTGACACTGCTTATATTTTGGCATCATCGTATTAAAGCATTTTACCATTTACACATAAACAGGGAAGGTCAAAGAACATAACCAAATACAGTCTATATAGTTTAATTACAGGCCGCTATAGGCTATACACTAAACATCAATTGGTTAAGATACGTTTAGTTGACAAAAGTGACTGAAAGTGAAAATGTGAGAAAGATTATCTCAAGATTATCTCAGCGTGTCCTGAGTTTGACCTCAGAGGAGCAGACAAAGGCATCCTCTCACCAATAGATGACAGTGATTGTGACTGATGTATTGTGCAGTGAGACAAACCTTATGAAAGAGACTCAATAATGAATACCCTGAATGTCTGACCACATCATGAAGGCGTTGTAAATTACACCGTAGGTTCAAACATAATGCCTGAAAGTGATTCTAAAACTGGGAAAAAACTGTGTGTGTGTGTGTGTGTGTATTGTGAGAGCCAAATGTTCTCACTTATAGAAATCATGAATGATAAAATGTAATATGAAATGTCATGACAACTATTTTACTGGAAAAAAAGACCACATTATTAAAAAAATAAATTACATAAATTACATTATTTAAATGAATTAAATCAGAATTTTAGGGTACATTTTAATCCTATTTTATCAATTATTTTTTTAATTATTTGATTATTTTAATCCAATTTATATTTATTTTGTGTGTGTGTGGAAATTATTCAAAGTAAAGTAAATGTAACAATTTTAAGTTATAAATATTGCAATTAAATTAACTAATTCTGTTTAAAATAAATGCAGAATGATCAAAATATCACATTAAATTAATAAATACAGTAATGTGAGTAGAAGAAATACTTATAAATAAATATATTTTACAACAGGCCGGTAGCCAGGGGGGTTCGGGTGGTTTGGAAGACCCCTTTCTCACTCTGCACAAAGGTGCAGAATTTGACCCATACATGAGTTCATTTGTCCTATTTTGACTGCTATACCATTATAAATAGTAAAAATAACCCATTGAATCCTTGTGTAACTTCAGTTAATCAGTTTTGACCAATGCAAACAATTATTTTTATGAGTCCAACATCCAGCTGTGCAAGAAAACATCTGACATAATCAAAGTCATATTTCGCTACTGTATTGTTTTTAAATAGAGAATTTTTTTATTTAATAGAGAATTTTTTATAATTCAAATGGCCAAATTCTGACTAAGAAAAGTTGAATTTGCTGGCCAGTTTGTTATTTGCCTAATAATTTACAATAGACTACAGTTTTTAATTATTATTTTTTAAATTATATATGATAAATTAGTATTTTAAAATAAATATTTGTCATTTTTTACTCTAAACATATAGGAAATATTTTTGGTACATCAAAAATTATGATGACTATCCGAGAAGCTATTCAGCTAAAAATAGTGTTAAAATGTCCCTAAATGGAGCATTTAAATCTGATATTTAAATAGAAAATGAGGCGAATAACTGCAAAAAGGTCCTCTTTTTGAGAAAAAAGCCTTTCACCAGGCTGGCTACGAGCCTGTTATATTAAATTGTTTGATTATCTCATTCTAATATTTTTGTGTCAAATCAAATAATTATAAAATAATACTTAAGATAAAATTTAAATAAACAAAAATGTTACTAAAATAATCAAATTAAATTACAATAAACTAATTGTTTAAAATAAAAAATACATGATCAAATTATATATCTAAATAAATTATTTAATATATACAATACTATGATGAATATATATTCATTAGAAATAAATATGGGTGGCGCGGTTGTGCAGTGGGTATAGCGCTGTCGCCTCACAGCAAGAAGGTTGCTGGTTTGAGCCTCAGCTGATTAAGTTGGCATTTCTGTGTGGAGTTTGCATGTTCTCCCTGTGTTTGTGTGGGTTTCCTTCGGGTGCTCCGGTTTCCCCCACAAGTCCAAAGATATGTGGTACAGGTGAATTGGGTAAGCACAAATTGTCCGTAGTGTATGTGTGTGAATCAGTGTGTATGGATGTTTCCCAGTGATGGGTTGCATTCGCTGTGTAAAACATATGCTGGATAAGTTGGCGGTTCATTCCGCTGTGGCGACCCCTGGTTAAGGGACTAAGCCGAAAAGCAAATAAATGAATGAATAAATAAATATATATATAAAATATATATAAAATTCTTTTTTTCATTTTTCGAAAATATGTTATATGTGTTTTCCCTAAAGATATGCTTAATTATTATCATTAGACATTCTTTACAGGAAATATTTTGTACGCTCTGACAATTGATATATAAACTGACACTGCTTTTTGTGAAGATGTGTTTTGCATATTCATGAAGCATTTTGCAGAAGGAGCTATCTTGGACAAAAAATATGCAGCAGAAACAATAAAATTAATGTGTGTCTCTCGCTTCTGATTTCCTGTGTAACCATTTATCAAAACATATTGGGGCCTATGGAGGTTATGTGCATTTAACTGGTTCAGTTCTTCTGTGCAGAAAAGAGGAACTACAGACGGTGCAGAAAAGCTGATGGAGAAAACCCGCCTTCTCGTTCTTTGAATATAAAATGGGTATTTAGTATAGGAAAGCACTCGCAAAGCATTATACAACCAATAGGACACATTTATTGCGACCCAGGGACCTAATCGAATTATTCATTTTTACTTATAAATTACTAAGATTTTTGAAATTGATCTCTGCCTCCTGAGTTTGTATTGAACAGGCATGGAATAATAGAGCACATATTCCAACAATATATTAGATTATATTATTTTAATAAAAACATGATTTACCTGTACATTAATAATAATCCACTAATAATAATAATAATAATAATAATAATAATAATAATAATAATAATAATAATAATAATATAAATATAGGCCAATACTAAGCATAATCTATATTTTATTTGGTGGATCATCTTGATATGTATGCATGTTGGTGTTCATATAGCCTAAATAGCCTAATTTTAGCAACATTTTTAATGTATCATTTATATAGGCTAATATCTATCTATCTATCTATCTATCTATCTATCTATCTATCTATCTATCTATCTATCTATCTATCTATCTATCTGTCTGTCTGTCTGTCTGTCTGTCTGTCTGTCTGTCCGTCCGTCCGTCCGTCCATCCATCCATCCATCCATCGTTCCATCCATCCATATCTATCTATCTATCTATCTATCTATCTATCTATCTATCTATCTATCTATCTATCTATCTATCTATCTATCTATCTATCTATCTATCTATCTATCTATCTATCTATCTATCTATCTATCTATCTATCCATCCATCCATCCATCCATCCATCCATCCATCCATCCATCCACCCACACACCCACCCACTCACCAAATCCATCCATCCATCCATCTATTGATGTTTTTGGAAAACGCGGGAAAACAGCACAATCCTCGCCCCCCGCGTCCTGCTGGACCAATGGGCGGAGCGGATCACGCTGACGGAATGAACACGCACCACACACACACATACTGCTGCTGCTGTTGACGGATCGCGAGTGGATTGTGTCTGAATAATAATATTCCTGACCTACATCTCACACAGGCCCGCACATTTGCGCAAACATTTTGGTCGAAACGGCGAGCTCGCGCAACGAAACGGCAGGCAGGATGAGCAAAGTCCAGGGCGGCATGAAATGTGTCAAATACCTGCTGTTCGTCTTCAACTTCATATTCTGGGTAAGTGCAGAAAGTGTTGATGATTCCTGCGTGATGGTGTCACACATATACAGTATGCTTGTGTTGAAAATGTGGCATATTCGCGGTCACATGATTTTTTGCTATCTTGGCGTACGTTTGTTTTCATTCAGCGTGGCTTCTGGCAACAATAGAGGAAAAAAATCACAAAAATGGGATGCTAGTGTTTTTGTGAAGTGCAAGTAGGTGACATGTCGGCTGTGTCTCAATATCTAGGGTCGCCTATCTGGACAGCATAGTGAGCATTAGAGGCACGTGCAGACATTTTGAGCATCATTTGTGCGTCAAATAGGCTAGGTAGACTATTGAAACATTAGGGTAAAGTTGGCTTTCTATTCGCACATTCAGACTTTCTCTTTAATATTATAGTTTTTATAAATGTATTTTTTGAAAATTCTATATAGAGAAATCATATCCGCAGCCAGTCAATGTTGTTTTGAAGCATATTTGCTTGCTATTTCTGACCGAATATTCAAAGTAGCTTGGTAAACAATATAGGGAGTGTGTCATAAGTTGTCATTGAACGAATTTGTGAGTATAAAACCAACTTTACCTCAATTATTGAAACAGCCAACATGTAGTTTTGGTTAAGAATAAAGCTGTATATTTGACTTGTTGTCATAACGTTACTTTTTCTAAATTTTTGGTGAAGGTGGAAGGCTAGTTATGACAAAAGGAACTGTATTAAAAAGCAATTTAATTAAATGTATCAATATTTTTATTTGCATATGTGTAATATTAGATGGTAATGTATTATTTATTGGCTTTTAAAACATTCAAATTTTGATAAAATATTATTTTTTAATAAGATAAACTACTCAATTGAATGGATGTATGTAGTCTAGTGATCTAGTAGTATACGTTCACCTTTTTTACACTGGAGCTATTAAACAAATACATATACTCTTCAAAATATTTCTGATTTAAGATAGTTGAAACTACGCTATGCAATTAAATAAAGTGTAAAAAGTTGTATGCTTAATATATATTCATCAACAGCTATAGAAAAACTATTTCTCTGGACTGGTTTGATTTATTAGATGCGTGTTTGAGTAAAATGTGTTATTTTGTAAAGGTCTAGCGTTCATATTTATTCAAAATTTCTACAAATAATATAGTTATTTAGAGCATTTCTTTTTTTGAGAAAATGACAATCCACCAAAATATCAGCTTGATTAAACAACTTACATGATAAAAATCAGGTAAAACAAGTTAAGGTAAAATTTAAAGTAATAAATTGGTATTGTGTTGTCTAAATGTTGTTCATGTCAGTGGTTTTGTGAAGTACAAGTAGGTGACAAATATGGCTCAATATCTAGTGAGTTGCCTATCTGGACAGCATAGTGAGCATTAGAGGCACGTGCAGACATTTTGTGCATCATTTGTGCATCAAATAGGCTACTGTTGACCTGTTAGACTATTGAAACATTGTGGTAAAGTTGGTTTTATTCACATATTCAGACTTTCTTCTTAATATTATGTTTTCAGAAATGTATCATTTCATATTAATCATATTAGTAGCCAAAGACTATCAAAGTAAGCTACAACATTGTTTAGTCAAATATATAGTGCTAATGTTGTTTTGAAGCCATATTTGCTTGCTATTTCTGACCGAATATTCAAAGTAGCTTGGAAAACAATATAGGGAGTGTGTCATAAGTTGTCATTGCACGAATTTTTGAGTATAAAACCAACTTTACCTCAATTATTGAAACAGCCAACATGTAGTTTCGTTTGAGAATAAAGCTATATATTGGGCCAGTTGTCATAACGTTGCTTTTTCAACATTTTTTGGTGAAGGTGGAAGGCTTGATTGGACAATGAGAACTGAATTATAAAGTAATTTAATTAAATATATCATTATTTTTGTCATGTGTAATATTTATTAGTAAAGCATTATTTATTGGCTTTTAAAACACATACATTGTGAAATATGATCATATTCTTATTAAGATAAAAATATATAATAACGAAATAAGTAATTAAAACCAATAATTACCTCATTTAAAAGTATGCTAGTAGTATGTGTTCACTTTTTTATGCAAGAGCTATTAAACACATACTTTTCAAAATATTTCTGATTTAAGATGAATGTTAAGAAAAATGTAAAAACTTTAATAAATATATATATAGACAGAGAAGAGAAGGGTCTCATGACCTTAAGACTAACTTTACACCTTTCTCCAAATTTTAGGAGGTAAAATATTGACCCTTAGCATGGCCAAATGACTAGAGAAGGGTCTCAGGACCTTAAGGTTAACTTCTCTCCAAATTTCAGGAGGTAGAATATTGACTCTAATCATGCTGACACTACAACCAGAAATAATGTGCACCTAGCTGAGAGAGAAGGTGGGTCTGATCAACTCACTCTTCTCTCTTACCTAATAGGCTGATCTTTGGCCAGCACCCATATTTTGACTATAAAAGTGAGGGTTTCTTGCTGAAACATTGGAAGCTCAGCCGTGGAATAAGTGCACATCACCCGGCATTCTCGGACACACGTGTTGGTTTTCCAATGTGATTGCAACAGGCTCCCCAGTCTTTAAAGAGGAAAATGGTGGCACGTCTCTGAGCTTGTATATACTTATATCAAATTGCTTGGGGTTTCATTATTTGTCTTTTATTCATGTAATCCTTATTACTCATCTTTATTTCACATTATTTATGCAATTTTGATGTACTTCAACTGATGATGTTCATGAATATGATTCATGATTATTGACTATTATTGTGATAATTGATATCAGCTGTGTGTACCAGCACTAACCAGTTGTGTTGCTTGATTAGTATGGTGTATGGACCGTTATTGGTGCCTTCTCTTATCAATTAGCACCACGCTTGTCTCACTTTCATAAACACAAACCATACTAAAACTTTTTAAAATGCTGAAACATTTTACATACTAAAATTTGGGGCAAACAAAACAGTGACCAAATTTACATTCAGAAGATTTAATACTGATATAAACATGTAAAGCTTGTAGTTTGTCACTTCCGCCTAAATGGATCAACGTTTTTTTTTCACGTCACCTCAAGCTGCGGTCACACTTGACTTTTCCTCCCATAGACTTCCATTCATACGCACGCGAATGCGTCAGACCGGAAACGCGGGGTCATGCGTTAAGTTTTGCAGGTTGCTGCGGTGCAAAGTTCAAGCTTGGTGAACTCTGACCTGTGAAATCGCATCATTTGACTGCGTGAGACCAATCGAGGATCAAAACACGACCTCTCTGGGCAAAAATGTAAAACATGGAGCAATCGCTTGCTTTTTAAAATGTCTAATAAACTTGTTTAATCCCGCCCCTTTTCGCAGCGCCGCACAACAGAATTTCGCACACACAAAGCCCAGTGTGACCAGAGCTTCATACTTCAGTTTCTCATCAAATCTTGAACAATCAGAAGCTCTCTACTATCTGACATGCCCCGCCCCTTCAAGGTCTACACATTTAAGGTGCTTGAGCTCGACCACTCTCACTGGCAGAGCAGTGATAAAGCAAAACGCTATTGGCTGTTTTATATAAAGGGGAGGAGCTACACTCTTTTTGTGTTTCGGTTGAGATTACGTCAATCATCGAATACAAATACACATTTCAAAGCACTTTACGGGACCCTTAATGTTTATTCAAAATGTCATTTAGAGTATTTCTTTTTCAGAAAAGGACAATTGACCAAAATAACAACTGTTTTCATTTGTTGTGATTTAAAAATCAGGTTAAAACAAGTTATGTAAAAAGTTAAAGTTAATACATTGTTATTGCATTATATAATTGTTGCTCATTTAATGTATTACTTGCCATTTATTCGTTAATACTTGTGAACTTTAAAATACATTTTTAAATATTTTTTTTCCGAGTGTAGGTGTGAAACCAACACATAATCTATGTTTGCAGAGCATAAGCTGCAGTGTTTTCCCAGTTCTGGGTTGCGGCTGGAAGGGCATCCGCTGTGTAAAATATATGCTGGAATAGTTGGTGGTTCATTCCGCTGTGGTGGCCTCTTAAATAGATACTAAGCCAAAGGAAAATAAATGAATGAATGAAGCTGCAGTGTATCTTTATGCCACACAATAGGAAAAACTGTTGTTTATTATTTTTGTCTCTCTGTCATTCCATTTGCATGCTGGATGTTGTCCTAGTATAATTTATTTGGCTCTCAGAGTCATTTTCTAGTATGCCCCACCAGATGAGAGGAACAAATGTTTATACAGACTCTCTGAATGTTGTGACATTTCATCATAACTCATGCATAGTCAAATAAGCTGTTTGTATGCATTCACGAATCATTTGAGGTTGCGATGTGATGTCCTTTGCTCAACGATGCATGAGTGTGTATTGTGTTGCAAAGTGAAAAAGTATATTATTTGTAATGTGGGAAAATGTACCAACAGCATCCGTTATACTTGCAGTATGTGAGAAGCAAACAACATGCATAATCCACCATAAGTGGCTTTACAAATTCCTCTATGGCTGTTTTGAACAGTTTTTAAGATCGTTGAATGGGTAGATCTTCAAAGGCAGTCTTCAGTCTGTAGTACAAGATCAGGTTACTGTGGAGTTGTTGAAAGTCCTCCACCCCTTTATGTTGCATTGAGCACTTCTTTATTCACCGGCATTGGATCCTGAGGGCTGTTTTCCAACTCTGACTGAGCGGTTTCTGGATAATAGCACCTTCAAAGGCAAGGCCATGGTGGCGATTACGTTTTATTATCACATGCAAAGTGGAGAGATGAATTGATAATGTCCTCAGATAATAAGTTTACAGCATGTCCCGTGAGGTGGAACTAAGGTTAGTGTTATCATTTTATTGTCTTTCTTGCTTTTAACACTCTTTGTTTTTATCAGTTGCTTGATGAATGTAGAATTTAGCCTGTTGTGCTGTAAATGAATAAATTCAAGACTCTATCTTTAAAGTCCACATGAACTGGATTTTTTTTTTTTTCACATTGTGATGCAGTTCATAGGAAAACAAAATATTAAATGAGCAAACAGTGGGCGTGGCTTGTTTTTTTTCTACCTCGAGCTGATTGGATGTAGTAAAGTAGGCATTTCATTCAGAGGGTTTGGGGAGAGTTATTACAATCTAACAGACAGCACCTCCTCACTGTTTCTCTTTGTTGTCAAATCTGACAGTTGGAGGGGCGTGGTTATGTTAGCCACGCCTAATACCTTAGACAGATGTAAACTGAGAATTTAACTGAAAACAAACAGGAAGTGCATTTTCAGATTTTAACTTTATATTACAAGAGCAAACCTTTTTTTTGGTTTTTAATGATATCCATGAATTCATCACAAAACTAGCAATGTGAGCTAACAAAATCATACGGTTAGTTTTGATTTCATTTGTACTTCAAATGAAAGTTATTCTTGGTTGCCTTTTAACTTTAAAACAACGAATGTTTCTCTGAAAAGTTTTCTAACAAAATGAATTCATTTTATTTGCGTTTTTTTTGTTTTCCCTGTAGAAAGTCTTATTATTACCTTTCGATTGGCTGGAGTAAAAGCAGTTTATTATTTTTAAAACAATTTTTAAGGTCAAAATTCTTAGCCGATAAATGATATTATATCGAATCGCGATACAATTTATGCCAATAACAATGATAAGTGCTGGACTTTTTTTTACTTTATATTGATCCAAGAGCCAATCACACAGCAGAAATGTGCAACAAGGGGAATCTAAAAGTGTGTTGATATTAGAGATGCACTGAATTGTCGGCTGCCAAAAATGATCGGCTACTGAAAATAGCTTATGCTATATTTAATGGACCCTCTAATTTTTGTGGCTTCAGTCGTTGTTGGGGTACTCCTTTAAATCTGGAAGCATTAACAGCTAATATCAAAATATATATCGTTATTGTTCAATATGGAAAATAATTAATCAAGATTGCATTTTTGCCATATTGCCCAGTCCTACACTGTCAACATGGCAAAAAGAAAAGAAACTTGTTATTAGAAATAAATGTTTGAAATTGTTATGTTTAAAAATGTGTTAAATTGCATCTCTCCGTTAAACAGTACTTGGGAGATATCTTATCACACACATCTCAGTTTTATTTTATGAAGGAGTTTATTGGTCTTTATTGGACTTTAAGGTCTGAAAGATTGCGAGGGTTAGTTCAGCCAGTATTGCACCTTACCCACAATGCCAACCTCATATTATTTTTCTCTCAGTATTTTTGGTTCATAATATTCCAGGTTTTCTGAAGTCAGATAATAGCTTTGTGTGAGAAACAGACTGAAAGTTATTATTCACTCATAATCTGCACTTTTTATTCTGCTTATGTTCAAATACAAGTTGTGCCTTCTGCTATTAGTGCATCACTTATTTGAGCTTGTGGTTTTATGTCACATGACCAGTTTTGAAACCACAAGTTACATGTCAGCCTATTAAAATTAAAGTAAGGTAATTAATGAACAATGCTATAAATTAGCTTTTCAGCAAAATTCAACATGCAAGTTTTTTGAATGGATAAAAGGAGACACTTGTGTTTTATGATAAATAATAATATTATTATTTGTTGTCTATCCATTGCATTGTAGGTTTATTTTATCGCATATTTCCTAGCAATCAAAACGAAACTACAAAAATGCATATTTGTATCTAGGTTGGATATATATATATGAATGAATGAATGAATAAATGAATGAATGAAGAGTTCAGATGCAAAACCCTTTAAGTCCATCAGACCTCTTTTTTTTGTAAATGAGCATATTCTATCAGGCTCCTAAGAAGTTTAATTTTATAGATAATGAAAAGGTTATTAGTTATTAAGTAAAATTTACTTTTTTTCAAAAATGTCACTTTAGACCTCTAAGTCCACCTATTGGGACAAGACAGTGTATTTAGTTGAAAAATCACTAAAGATGCAATTAGATATTATTTTACCAAACATAAAACACATTTCACAAACCACCTAAAATTAAAAATACATAAATCTGTCAAGTAAGTGGCGGTTCATTCCACTGTGGTAACCCCTGATAAATCAGGGTCTAAGCAAAAGGAAAATGAATGAATGAAACGTCAAGTAAGTGCATTATATTATAGCATTAATATGGACATAAATTAAATCTGAACAATCTGTTGTCATTTCTGAAATTTAGGATTTAGATTTAAAATATAAACATTGCAAACATTGTAAAGCTTGTTTGTAAAGATTCAAATAATGTAGTGTAAAATATTGTGAAACATCAATATCTGCATGTATAGTTTTATGTAAACTTAAGTCTGCATGTAAACTAATTTATAGTTTTATGCATTATATTTATCTTTTGAAAAATAGCTTACATTAGCAAATAAAACACAAGGTGGGCCTACTGGGCAAAAAGGGGATGTCTCTCAGACACTTTTAGAAGCTGTCATTCATTCATTCTCACCCAACTCAAGGTCTTGGTCTCTTTTTCGTCTCTTGTTTATCCTTATAGCATCCATGTGGGATAAAAGAACGACATCTTAACTTCACCTTTTGTAAAACGGAGTTGCTGTTTAATGTATAGTAAATCGCAGTCATTCAAAGTAGCGTCACTGCTCAAAAAACGTTATGGATGCATGCTACACTTCAGACTGTACAGTGTGTTTTCTTTTTTCTTACAATAGACGTTTTCATTATATATTGGAAATAGAGTAAAACAGTTTCCTCTTAAAAGCCAGTTTATCAGTGCGCTGCTACATTGAAAACATATCATTTGATTCGCACCTTCTAATTGGTTCTCGGGACATAGCGGCTTTTTCTGTCATAGACAAATGCCGTTTAGAGGCTTTTGCCAACAAACTGTTATTTCTGAATGTGCGGATGCTGGGATTTGGATGATTTGAAGCAAAAATATTTGTTGAACATCTATTACGTGCCTAAAGCATTCGCTCAATGTCTTTATCTCATTTTTGGCAGAAGTGGCATTTAGCGGCTTTTGCATCTGAACTCTTCATATGTATGTATATTTGTTTTTTATGCAAGGTTGGAATGATGTAAAGGTAAATAGTTATTATATTTTACATTTACTGATGCTTTTATCGAAGGTGACTTACAAGTGTGGATAAAAGAAGCACTTCAAATCCTCAGAGAGCAGCAGTATTGTTTAGTAGTAAGTTTTTTTGTTATGTTTTGTTTTCCAAGAAGTATAGGATGCTTGAAAGATGGTGTCTGGTGTATATAGAGAGGAAAAACAGTGGTTTGTCAAGCCCACTCACCTGCATGAAGCACACTAAGAACTGCACAATGTTTTTCCAGGAACATGGAGCGTTGATAAGAAAGTGACTTGTGCATACGCATGATAAATGGAATTATATATATTAATTGCTTAAATATATACTTGAAGTTTTAAAGTAAAAACATTTAATGCGTAATCCACCAGAACATAAGCTAGCACATGTTATTTATATACTACTGTAGTATTTATTATCATGTTGACTTTTTTGCTTAATTAGAATTTCCCCCAATTTAAGTTATTTTATTTCAGTATTTGAATTGTAATAATCAAATAATAATTTTAACACCTGCAATCATAACTTTTCAAATGATATTTTTCTAATTATATGTTTTTAATTTGCAAATGTAAGTATTTTAATGTTGGCAGCCACACTGCATTGGCTTAAAGCTGCATTTTCTACATGTTATTCCATTTTCAGTGAATGTGAAAGAGGTCATTTTAAAGCCTTTCTCTCATTCTTAGTTTTGGTTGCTCAAAGCCACACAAAAGCCGCAGGAACCGTTCAAAGGCCGCATGTCACTCCTCCAATCCTCATCACACTGTGATTTTTGTTACTGCGCTAATGGTCACATTAGATTGGCCTAAACAGTTAGTGTAAGATGTAATGTAGGGCACAGTGGCGTCAGTCATTGGTTATCAGTGGAGTGGTCTTACTGCAGCGGACAGCAGGGCCTTTGTTTTAGAGAGGGCAGGCAAAAAAAAAGAAAAAAAAGAAGTGGGTCGTTGTCCTGTGCAGTTTAATGTTCTGGTGTTGGACAGGGTGGGTATGAGGATGGCACCAGGGGATGGTGGATGCCAGAAGGGCGAGTCGGTCAGACTGGCACAGCCTGCCTGCGGATCACAGTCACATTAAAAACTAATTCTTAAGTTAATTACTGATAAAAGGTTAATTTCACAAAACACGTTAGACAGTGTTAGATCTTCTGTTATAATTAGCAACAATGAAAATATGGCTTTTGCTGTTTGTTAAATCTACTTAAAATGAGCTGAAACAACACAATTCTTGAGGGTTTTTGGGACAACTTAATTTTATGTTCAATCCACTTAAATTTGTAAAAATGAAATGGTTAACTTAATTTCTTCATGTTGTCTCAACACAAATTAATTGTGTATAACCCAGCATTTTTTACAGTGTACTTTTGTAATATTTTCCAGATACACAAGGAAATGTTTAGAGTAGGGGTGCCCAAACCTTTTCTCATGAAGGGCAAAAAACCTTGACTGAGACTAGTGGGCCGAAAGTAAATATAGTTGCCATGGGTAATTTTCAAATTTATTTAATAATGTTTAAAATGACTAGAAAACATTGCTTTGTGTTAATCAATACCTTATTTTATTAAAACATTTTTATAATGAACGTATTACAGTAAAAACAAAACAATCTAATTTATAACAGAATTACACTCGTTTTTGCCTTGATTTGCTTGCTGATGTCTTCTGCATAGTCCTCTATTCGTCGAGTGACAGTATTAACATTTTTAAAAAATCAGATTCATTTACAATATTTAATTGAAACATTTGATTTCAGTTTGCTTTTTTTGTAGCTCAGCAAAAGAACAAACAAAAAATGTTACGTCAAATTAGAAATGACGAGCTCTGTGTTAAAGGCATTTGCCCCAACCGGCTCCATCATTCTCACTCTCCTCTCAGATCGGATTGTGGGCCAATACAAAGGTTACGATGGGCTAACTTTGGCCCGTGGGCCCTACTTTGGGCATCTCTGGTTTAGAGGATTTATGAAGCTTACATATGATATATGAAAAAGCATGCTTTGATAAATGGTCATAATTATTACGTAAAAGCTTAAATTTTAATAAATCAAAAAATAGCTTAAAGAGTAAATTATGAGATTCTGATGAGTTATTATGACAAAAAAATCAATTATAAAATACAAAAAAAAATTATTATGACAAATAGATACTGATGTCTATGAAAATACATAAATTAAATAATCAAATGTTACTTTAAGACAAAATTTCTCATCAAAAATATACATTTGTACAAAACATGACAGTTTTGACTTATGATGAATTATTTACTAAAATTATGATAAAGATTATTTAATAAGAAAATAAATAATGATCATTATATTATTTGATAATTTTAACTTCTGTAATCTTTTCATGTCATAATTTGTATGTGATAATTTTGAAGCAGTGTGTGATTATATAGATGTTATGTCACAGTTATCACTTGGTCTAAAAACCACCATGATTTGGTGATTTATAATTATGACATAAGTCAAAGCATACTGATTATTTTGTGGTCTCTGTGAGCTTTCATATTTAATTTCCAGTAATTTCATTTGTTCTAATGTAAGATTGTTCCAATTCCATTTGTAATTATGAATTTCAGTGTCTTAATTATGATTTTCCAAAGTATGTTTTTTCTTACTTTGCAGAGATAAGCTTCTATAAAAATCATAGTTTCAATTAGGGCTGTGCGACGAATACAATTGCAATCACTATTTGAAACATTACGATTTGCTAACCGCAAGAGGCTGCTATATGAAATCTATATAATTTCCCCCACCCAGAGCAAATGCGTGAATGCCGTCTGTGTGTGACCGTTTTACTGGCCAATTGAGTGAGCACACTTTCATTCTACCCAATCAGAATTGCGCAAATTAACTATGCGGAACGCCCACAATAAAACAAACAAACAGGAAAGAGCGGAGGAGGGATGATGGCATCTGCCTCTTCAAAAGCATTAATAGACGAATTCATATCAAAGAACAGCAGCACATCAGTAATATGAGGATATTTTGGTTTCAAAATCACAAACACCAAACAAAAACAGGTAATTTTAAGAGCTGTCACAGACTGTGTGTGTGTGCGTGTGTGTGTGCGTGTGTGTGTGCGTGTGTGTGTGCGCGTGTGTGCGCGTGTGTGCGCGTGTGTGCGCGTGTGTGTGCGTGTGTGTGTGTGTGTGTGTGTGTATGTATGTATGTATGTGTGTGTGTGTGTATATGTATGTATATTTCGTGTATTTCCATAACTCAATTCCAATCATTTCAACTTTATGTCTGCCTTACTACTGTATGCAATAATGTTTTTGTACGTCATCATAATTATGGCTAAATTTCTTATAAAATGTCATTTTTAGAATTCAACTAATAATTTTTTGCGTGTATATATGTGTGCGTGTATGTATGTATGTATGTATGTATGTATGTATGTATGTATGTATGTATGTATGTATGTATGTATATTTCTTGTATTTCCATAACTCTGTATGCAATAATGCTTTTGTATGTCATCATAATTATGGCTTAATCTCTTATAATATGCCTTTCTATGTTATTTTTATAATTTACCTAATAGTTTTTTGCGAAAATAAGCTTCCATATGTTGTTTTTTGTTTTTATATTGTGAATGCAGTTAAACTAATTGTATTATTTTCTCGTATGGATTAAATGAACCAGATAGATTTGAAATAGAATTGTAAACACAGAAAGACTTACTCTGGTGTCCTTGCGGATAGCCAAAAGGTTGCTTCCAATAAATTACTTTATTTCAATCAATGATCTATTTCAGTCAAGGTTATCCCTCCTGTTACGGTGACAGGCAAATATATAGTATCCTGTTCTC
This sequence comes from Danio aesculapii, assembly GCF_903798145.1. Classification (NCBI taxonomy): domain Eukaryota; kingdom Metazoa; phylum Chordata; class Actinopteri; order Cypriniformes; family Danionidae; genus Danio; species Danio aesculapii. Next base: position 51,673,184 of record NC_079440.1, on the reverse strand, counting down.
AAAGTCAACCCCTGTGTTTGTGTGTTTATACCTAAATGTACCACAATTGGAATAAAACAGTAAAGGTCATGGAAACATTGATTTGTCTGATGTGCTTCTCGTTTCAGCTTTCGGGCTCTCTGGTGTTGGCTGTGGGATTATGGTTGAGGTTTGACCCAGACACAACCAGCCTCTTATCCGAAAATGACGCACCTGAAAACTTCTTCATTGGTAAGTTTTTGTATGTTTTTTTTTAGCCCACATCTAATGTTTACATAATAGGTCTCATACAGGTTTCATACACTTGCCTGAGCCCAAGGCAAAATATTGTGACTTTATGAGTGGAAACCACTTTCACACACTGAAGCTCATTCAGATCAGTTTGTAAAATCAGGGAATCATTTACTGGAGACTCACTCTGAATGGATCATTTGATTAATTGAATTGTTTACTGGAGACTCACTCTAAATGAATCAGTGAGTTGTTTACTGGAGACTTTCTCTGATTTGATCATTTGAATCAGTAACTTGTTTACTGGAGACTCACTCTGAATGGATCATTTGAATCAATGAGTTGTTTACTATAGACTCACTCTCAATGGATCATTTGAATCAGTGAGTTGTTAACTAAAGACTAACTCTGATCAAATCATTTGATTCAGTGAGTTTTTTACTGGAGACTCACTTTGTATGGATCATTTGAATCGGAGTGTTGTTTACTGGAGACTCTCAGGATGAATCATTTGAATCAGAGAGTTGTTTACTAGAGACTCAGGATGAATCATTTGAATTAGTGAGATGTTTACTGAAGACTCTCAGGATGAGCCATTCGAATCAGAGAGTTGTTTACTGGAGACTCACTCTGAATGAATCATTTGAATCACTGAGATTTTTTACTGGAGACTCACTCTTAATTAATCATTTGAATAATCGAGTTGTTTACTGGAAACTCAATCTTAATGGATCACTTTAATCAGTGAGTTGTTTACTGGTGGCTTACTTTGGATGAATCATTTTCAATCAGTAAGTTGTTTAATAAAGACTCACTCTGAACAGATCATTTCAATTAGTAAGTCGTTTACCCAAAGACTCACTCAGAACGAATCATTTGATGTAGTGGGTATAGTGGGTTGTTTACCGAAGACTCACTCTAAATGGATAATTTTTCTGTTGACTTGTGAACAGATGTCTGTCCAATTCACAAATTAATTGTTCAGTGCAATTTGTGAACCAATTTATCAGGTTAACTGATGCTATACAGTTTTTTAAATTAAACACCCATATCTCATCTTTCCACTCCCAATTTTGTCATTTATAAAATAAGTTTTTTTTTTTTTTTTTGGTGAAATTTAGTGGAGTTAAAAGTACAGTATTTTGTTTTGGAATGTAGTAAAGTAAAAGTTTACTAAAGTAAATTTACTCTGATAGAGCACATATACTTAAAATATATACTCAAGTACAGTAGGGAAGTAAAAATACAAACTATCCACTAGGGTTGGGCCAATAGACGATGCCATCGTCCATCGCCGATGCCCAATAAGACAACACGATGCTGAGCCGGCATTGCCGATCCTCCGCCCCGCCCCCGTCGCAAACCCACTTGCAAAAAATACACACTTAGGCACTGTTTACACTAATAAGTCTTAGTGTTAAAATGGCATTTTAGAGCGAAAATGATCCACATCCACACCTTGTTTTACCTAGCATTTCTGGACAGCCCTCCGTCCGCTGAAAACGCACATATCGTGACCACACACACACAGCCACACACACTATCATGCACTCATCTGAGCTCCAGTGAGCAGTGCACATCGGATAGTTTATCAAGGATGTACCGCTGGATCGCATCTTGCTATAGTTGTTAAACGTGATATTCAGACATCCCAAGTCTCCTGGAAGTTCTGGGAGTCTCCTGCAAATGCATAGACTCCCGGATGCCCGCAAAAGAGTGATTAATCTCCCGGAAATCGCGCGTCTCCCTCCTGGTCCTCAAATAAGTCGCTCACCCTTCTCACTCCTCACCATCGGATCCCTCCTTGCTCTTCAGACATGTCGCACGCACTCTGTCAAACACCGCCTCCAACCCCCCCCACGCTTTTCACATGACAACGATGCCTTTGTCTATCGCGATGTTTCACATTAGACATCAATACCAAATTGGTTGACATCGCCCAACCCTACTATCCACCACTACAATCGCCAAAATTGTTTTAATAGTTTTAGTTGCATTGTTTCTGACCTGTAGTCGTCTGTGTAGTAATTTGCTTAGACATTGCATTCAGGATTATGTATAGAATATAGCAATAACTATGATGAAACCACAGATGATTAAACCACACTGAACTGAGCTCAACTGAACTGAATTTAAACACTAAAAACTGAACTACACTGTTCCAATTTACTATGACCTTTTATGTGAAGCTGCTTTGACAAAATCTACATTGTAAAAGCGCTGTACAAATAAAGGTGAATTGAATTGAATTCAACTGAGCAAAAGCACACCAAAATAAATCTTGGTATCCTGACTCTTGTTGCATAAAGCCAAAAAATCAGATTAGATCTCGCAAGATTGAGTAAAAAAACTGTAGTTTGTAAAGTCAAGGTCAGATTTTAAATGCTTTTATTGATCATGCTGAATTTTCCATTGTGCTCTGCATAAATATCATGTGTTGTTATTAAGTACGTGCCACGAGTACGAGTCTTTTGGGTGCACTATAAGATAGTGACGTATAATAACGTTGGATAAAATATTACGGTATTGTGATTACTGTTCTAAAATATATTCTTTTTAAATGTCAGGGTAGAAAACTAAAACTGTTTCCCCTTTGAAAACAATATATTTTATTTTGAGATAGATTTATAATATTTTGGAGCAGTAAACATGTCTGGCTGAATAATTCAAATAAATCATTGACTTCTGCTGTCTTCATAAGTTACAAAAACACACATTTCTTTACATTTTAAAATGGCATCTTAGGATATCTTTTCTGATAAAGATACAGTTGTCCTAACAAAAACTAAACAAAAAAGGGAAATTAAAAATCTTACACATACATTGGGAATGGGATTACAGAAAATTTTGGTGTTTTCAAAACCTTGACTTTTCCAAACCGCGGTATACCTTAAAAACGGTTATCGTCCCATGCCTAGTTGTTATGCTCATAATTCTACCACCTCCTGTATATCATCAATTGCACAGCACAGAAATGGTAATAAAGACACACATAGCTCACTGTTTCATTCATAAACACAACACCAGTTAACAAAGCACCAGGCTCCTACTGCAATTTCAGCCTGAGATTTCCCATCTGCATCATGGAGCCCCAATGGCCTCCATGATGGAGTATCTGATATTAGTTTTAGGCGTGATGAATGAGCAGGGACACTGATAGTCCTTGCTAATGGCTAATACTGATTTCTCACAGGAGAAGACGTGTAACTGCTGGGGCTGAATTATAAAACCGTTATTTCCTCTTCAGCTCCGCTTTAGTCCCCAGAGCTGCTCTTGCTTGTGAAGCTGGTTTCTCCATATACCTCACTGGAGTTGGTTGTAGTGATTTGTTTGTTTATAATGCTTCTGGTGTTGATAGGGGTCAGTAGGTGTTTATGGGCGTTTAATTGCATATAATAATTACCCGGCTTCATCCTGTTTTTCCTCTCATGGCAACAAAGAGATGATTGATAATGCCCTCTGTTGACCTTTCATTCGAGCTTTTTTTGTAGTCAAACAACTAATTAATAAGTTTTTGAAATAAGTTGCCATGCTGAATTGTAGGGATAGTTCACCTAAAAATTAATATTCTCTCTTTATAATTTATTCACCCTACTTGTTCCAATACAGTTTCTTTTTTTTCTGTCGATTCAATAAAAGAAGAACTTTTGAAAAATGTTGAAAACTCCTTGCTATTTACTTCTATTGTATTTTTTTCCTACTATGAAAGTCAGTGGCTATTGGTTTCTAACACTCATCAAAAAAAAAAAAAAAAAAAAAAAAAATATATATATATATATATATATATATATATATATATATATATATATATATATATATGTACAGTTGAGATATCTTAATATGGTGGACATATCCCTTATTTTCACATCCCAATGTTGACAGGTATGTGTCAGCACACTGACCATTACGCCATTGGCACCGACAACATAATCATTTTTTTGGTTCATCAAAAGGAAAGGTATTTGGAACAAGTGCAGGATGAGTAAATGATGACAGAATTTTTATATTTGGAGGAACCGTCTCTTTAAGTTCTGATATCATTTAACTCTGATACCTTACCTAGAGACTGAACTGTTAATTATCACTGGTATAACCTAAAGCAAAAACATCTCAATAATGTCTATCAACAGCAAAATATGTAAAAAAGAGAAGTGAGAGAAGCTTGTTGGATCCATCTCTGATGCACTGAAAGATAACAGGCATTTCCTGGCAATATGCTTGAGCTTTGGAACAAACAGTTTTTGTCCAGAAACAGAAGAGAACCAAATAGCAAAGAACAAATGTGCCTATGAAGCTAATGTAACAGATGCATACACACAAAAGCAAGAAGCATGAAGAATTTGGTGAAATAATACTTTAATTCTCAATAAATACGATATATAGACAGGTACAGGATTGTTGGTATCTTTCATTTTTGTCCTGAGCAGTTGCATTACTTTATTTTCAATCATTATTTGTTTCAAGTTTTTTCAATGACCACTGTGCGTTTTCTTTTTACCGATTAGGCTATCAATTACAAAAAAGAAAGGCTACCAATTACATTTTTGTCCATGTCTATATGTGATAAAGGGATAGTTCATCCAAAAATGGAAATTCTCCAATCATCCACTCTTCCTCCACTTGTTCCAAACCTGTTTGAGTTTCTTTTTTCTGTTGAACAGAAATGAAGATATTCTGAAGAATATTGTTAAGCAGGAGCCATGGATCTCCATATTTTTTTGCTCCATAGTATTGTTTGTTGATGGCTGCTGATCTTTATCTTTCGAATATCTTGATTTGTGTTCAACAAAATGAAGAAATTCATAAAAGTTTAGAATCTGTGTGAGTAAATGATGAGGAAATTTTTGGGTCAACTATCTCTTTAAAGGTATATCAATCCAATAATTATGACTGGTGTATATATAGGAAAATCTGAGTTATATTGAATAATAGCATATGGCTCTTCTTTCCGGCTTTGTAATATCAGTGAATAATGGTTTTGAAGCTCCAATAAGCTCATCCATCCTTCATAAAAGTAATCCCTACAACTCTTGAGGTAACACTTTACAATACAGTAAATATAGTTAATCTTAGTTAATGTATTTACTGTGTGCAAGACATTCATTTGTGTTTTGTTAATGTTAACTCACAGTACATTAACTATTGTTCACAAGCACAGTGTTTGGATTTTAATATTACATTAGTAAATGTTGAACTATGATTAATGAATGGTGCACAAGCACTTTTCATCGTTCGTTCATGTTAGTAAATACATTAACTAAAATTACCTATGTGTTGCGTATTGTGAAGATGTTACCGGTAATGAAAGCCTTCTGAAGTAAGCAATAGGTTTTTGTAGAAAACTTAATAATAATAATAATAATAATAATAATAATAATAATAATAATAATAATAATAATAATAATAATAATAATTCATTACATTCATATAGCGCTTTTCTGGAAAAGGTGGAATCTCCTCATCCACCACCAGTGTGCAGCATCAACCTGGATGACGCTATGGCAGCCATATTGCGCCAGACCACACACCACCCACCAGCTGATTGGTGGAGAGAAGACAGAGTGATGAAGCCAGTTGTGATATGGGGATGATTTAGAGGTGGACAAATTTGGCCAGGATGCCGGGGTTAAACCCCTACTCTTTTCAAAGGACATCCTGGGATTTTTAACGACCACAGAGAGTCAGGACCTCGGTTTATAGGATGTAAATATTGGGATCACTTTTTTGGGGCGTGAACTATTCCTTATTGAATTCTTCTGATATTTGTAAACAGGTTAAAGACAAGACATCCTATTTGATGTTTCAGCATTAAATGACATTTGCAAAGTAGCTTCTTGTACATATTAAATGCAACTTCATATTTACATATTTCAGACACATGCAAATACTGCTATCATGTGAAAAGCAATATTTACCGAGATGAAAATTACACTTATCTCAGACAGTGGTGGAACTTTTAAAGTCAATTCAATTAATCTTTATTTATTAAAGTGCTTTTTACAGTTTAGATTGTCAAAGCAGCATAGATGATGTTCTAGTAAAGTGAAACTGCTTCAGTTCAGTTGTCACAGTTCAATGTAATGCAAATGTCACTGCCAAAACACTGAAGAGCAACTTCACCGATGCGCAGATCCACCAGTCCTAAGCCAAGCAGGCCAGTGGCGACAGTGACGAAAAGTCAGTTTATAAAAATTTAAACAGTCAGAAAGTCTGTAGTATTACTTATAAACCGTTTCTGTGTTTATAAAATGAGTAAACTGGTCATTGAGCATTTTCAAGAGTTCACACTTAGCTGATGATTGATAATAAAGTGTGTTTCGGAATGAACCGCCAACTATACCAGCATATGACTATGCGGTGAATGCCCAGTACTAAAAGATTTTGGTTTGTTCAATTCACTTATACTGCATGTCTTTGGACTGTGTGAGGAAACCGGAGTACCCGGTAACCCACGTGAGCACGGGGAGAACATGTAAACTCCACACAGAAACACCAACTGGCTCAGGCGACAGTGCTAACCACTGAGCCACCGTGCCGCCCTGTCCTAAATTATTCTAGGAAAGTGGGGGAGGAATGGGGGTGGATGGAGGATTCTTCGAGGCGGAGATGACTAAGGTATGAAAATCTGGTTATTTATGTGTGTTTGGATTCGTCTGATTGGTAAATCATATGATAGTTAATGCAGGACCAGCCGTGGTCAATCATAAGCATGTAATCCTCTCGAAATGAGTTTATAAAGAAACTTCACTTACACACACACACACACACACACACACACACACACATGCACACATACACAGTTGAAGTCAAAATTCATTCATTCATTAATTTTTTTTTGGCTTAGTCCCTTTATTAATCCAGGGTTGCCACAGCGGAATGAACCGCCAATTTATCTAGCACATGTTTTACGCAGTGGATGCCCTTACATTTGCAACCCATCTCTGGTACATATCCATACACACTGGCACTCATTCACACAATTACACTACGGACAATTAAGCCTTCCTAATTCACCTGTACCGCATGTCTATGGAATGTGGGAGAAACCGGAGAACCCGGAGGAAACCCACGCGAATGCAGGGAGAACATGCAAACTCCACACAGAAACGCCAACTGACCCAGCCGAGGCTCAAACCAGAGACCTTCTTGCTGTGAGGCGACAGCACTACCTACTGCGCCACCGCGTCGCCTGAAGTCAAAATTATATATTTTTTTCTTTTTCAAATATTTCCCATATGATATTTAAAGCGGCATTCACACTATGAGCGACACTCGATTGTTCATTTCAATGCAGAGCAAGCGACATCCAGCGACCTCCGTCTACAAGAGCAACAGCGACCGCTGGCGACCAGGTGGGAGTGTCGAGTGATGCGACAAAGTTTAGAATCCTTCAACTTTATGCAAATGAAGTGCGACTATCTTGAGTGACAGCCAATAGGAGCAGCAATAAAGCTCACGGGATCCTCTCTCAGCTCCTTCAGAGGCCAGTTGTATAGACCCTTTTAACAAGACTGTCATGATAATCTTGAATTTTTGAGTTTTTAATATTTAGATTTTTTTTTAAAACGTATGAACGTTTTATATGCATTTCTAAATGCATTTATATCATCTTTGCGTCAAATTACAAAAACACAAATTTGTAGCAAATTTTACATTATTCTCTCCTCAGGCAGCCGTCATCAGTCTCGCACATTTTTTTTTCCTTTGTCTGAAAGTCTTGATAACACCATCATGGAGTTTTTCTTTTATTATTTGAGCAAATAGGATTGTAAAAAAATTATCTGTTGTGCTCTCTCATTCACTGCGCTCTAAGTTTATCCAACTATGACATCTTCAGCTACTGAGTAACCCGCAAATGTGAAAAGGGTATATTCTCTGTGCTGTAGACCTGCACAGATGACCGTTTGCAGCAGATAAACAGCCGCAATGAACAGTTTTTTCTTGATTATATTTGTAAATAAGTGTTTCATGTACTGATTCCATTCATATTTAGGCCCAATCCCAATTCTACCCCTTAGCCCTTCCTCTTACCCCTACCCATCGTTTTGCGCATTCACGTGAAGAGGTAGGGTTGACCCAATTCTCTTTAGCTTGAAGGCGTAGGGCTAAGGGGAAGGGCTGAATAGCCCTTCGAACTGAGATTTTTCAGGACCACACTCGAAACCAAGGGGTAAGAAAATTTCCCAGAATACAGCAGCCACAACGGCAGGATAGCTGCACCTGGAAGTAAGGAGATCCACAAATTAGTATTTTTTTTGTCATTATTATGAATTTTTACAACAAACAAGCATATGTTTTAATATATTCATAACTGTGTTTGTGTTTATCGCATGCTTTAAAAAAACGCTAAAATAAAAAATGCTAAATGTCGATATCTATAATTCATAGAGGTGTGAACCTACACTGGTTTCACAGTTCGGTTCGGTTACGATTATCATGCCATCGATTCTTTTCAATCACAGTGCATTGACGATACTTTCCATACACAGTTTTATATTTTACTTCACAGCACAACAATTCTTGTATTAAAATGTATAAATATATTTATATACTATTTGTAATACAATTTTGTCCTTTAATAAAGTCAGATATATGAACTGTACCTTTAAACAACACAAGCAAATAAACAAATATAAATATCCCGCTCGCTTTCTGAATCCTATCTAGTAGGTTCTTTCTTACACCCCTTTGATTGGTCACGCGCTCAACTGAAAGGGCTGCGATTGGCTCCACGCGCTGGCACTGTTCACAGATGAGTGACACTGATAAACGGCAGCGGCGATCACAGCTGGTCTATGATGGACACGGTGAAGAAAACTCTGTATCCAGATGTATCGCTGTAACAGCTGAGAGGAGAGGAAAAGACATGCCAGCAGGTCAAATGGGCCACAGTGGGGGAGAGAAATGGAGTTTACTTTCATTTTCTCAATCGCAGTGAAATAGAGGCTTCTGCTGTAAATGTTAGTGAAAGACTGTCCAGCAAACACACACGCAGTGAAATTTTGCACAGTTCCTGCGTTTTTTTTTAAGTAGCTGGAGCATTGTTATGCTACATTGTTAAGCTACGGTGACATAGCACATGCGAGATAAATGACGTCTGTACATAATAACCGGTTATGATTATTACTTAATTTTGACACCCCTAATCCATAATAATAACTCCTGTATAGCAGCCCAACAACATTGACACTTGATGACACTCGAATACCCTGTCAGAAAAGTCTAGGGGCTGGAAATTAGCTTTTTACAGTGTCTGTTATAATGTTAGTGTTGTTGTCTTGTGTTTACATTGATGAATGGTGTAAATGCACAGTACAGTTACGATCTTATTGCCACATTATATCGTTATGATACCATAATATATGCCTTCAGTTATTTCCTGAAGATAAATGGCAAAAAAAAAACACAACTGGAATAACTACAGCAGTCGCGATCGTCTGATCTCATATGAAGCAAGAGATCATGATGACATACTGTATGATGCCGTGTGCAGGTGCTGTAGTGCTGTCCCATTTCTTAGGGGTACATTTTCAAGCCCTTCCCATTCACACTCGGTTTCAAGGGTCAAGGGGAAGGGGTACAAAAATAGAATTGGGATTGTGCCTAAGTGTTTACTTTCAGTGACATGTAAACTCGCTCTCTGTGAATATCACCGTAAATGTTATCTAAGCAACCTCAAGGTGGAAACGCACACTAGTGGTTTCAATCGCCACCCAGAGCGACAGGCAGCTACAGAGACGCTGCTAGTGTGAATGAGGCATAACAGAAATGTTTCAGTGTTTCCTACAATATTTTTTCTTCTGGAGAAAAATTTATTTGTTTGATTTCAGCTAGAATAAAAGCACTTTTACATTAAGAAAACAATTTTAAGGTCAATATTATTAGCCCTCTTAAGCTATATAATTATTTGATTATTATTATGTACTGTCATCATGGCAAAGATAAAACAAATCAGTTATTAGAGATGAGTTATTAAAACCATTATGTTTAGAAATGTGTTGAGAATATCTCTCTGTAAAACAGAACTTGGGGAAAATATACAGTGGGTTTATAATTCAGACTTCAACCGTGTGTATAAGAAAAGTGCTAAGATTAATGTTTAGTCTCTATTTGTGCTGTTTAGTCTCTACTTGGTGAACAGTTTTGTGTGTGTGTGTGTGTGTCATAGCTGTTACTGAATTTGCATTTTAGCTTTCTGCAATAAAACATGTAACAGTAACAGTCGACAGCATGCGATCTTCAACTAAACATCTTTACGGATGAGTCAAAGCTTTCCGTTTACTCATCTTTTCACATGTTTGCCTCATCAGTAAACAACAATTTTCCCTGCTCATGTGTAACAGCCACCTGAACTGTTCCCTGGTTTAAAAAATGATCTGTCCATTCAGAGATGTTCAGTGTTTATAGAGTAAGGAGAGAGCAGGAGGGCTGTTTATATGAAATGCCAGCATGTTTTCCATCCATTTGGCAATTTGGAAGTCAAGAGTAGTGGTGGCTTTGTGTTTTTAGCTTGCTGAACTCTCAGAGGACTTGTGTCAAATCTCCTTTGCCCCATCTTCGCAAAACAACACTATTTTCTCCCTTGGGGGTTAATTATGGTGTGTTGTGACTCTTGTCTTGCCTTAGCCTTAATAAAACCTTGGCAAAGCTTCAGCGTTGTGGTTTTTGTCAAGCCTTCTGGTCTTCTCCACTCCTCTGAGAATGGAAATGTCAGCGGAGTCTTATCTGAGGCTACATTTAAACTAGTGTGTTTTCATTTTAAATGCACAAAATTTGCTATGGTTTCGCTTGGCATCCACACCAAGTTGAAGTTTTGACCCTCATTGTACAATATATGGTGCAAAACAAAGGCGTGGCAGCTTATATTTGCTCTATGATTGGCTATTCTGGATAATTGCATTTTCTATTTTCATTTGATCTAAAAAAATATGGGTTGTAACCCAATGTTTGGTCAGATATGGACAAGCTTTAAATTAAATTAAATTAAATTAAATTAAATTAAATTAAATTAAATTAAATTAAATTAAATTAAATTAAATTAAATTAAATTAAATTAAATTAAATTAAATTAAATTAAATCACTTTTTAAGCCGGCGTTTGGGTTTGTCTATATTTGACCCAACATTATTACAACAATCCAGCATATTTTTAGAGTGGGTTATATGATCATGAAACTGAGTTTGTTTCATTTTTGTGACACAAGCGCAAGTTCAAAGAAACTGAGATAGCAGAAAGTGCATAATGTGTAGGATTTGGTATCGTTTGGGGTTATTTCGACACCAGTGCTAAGTCGATACTTTTAAAATGGTACCGGTGCCAAAACAGTGCCTGAACCGATACTTTTGAACAGCAAAATTATGGTGGATGACTGTAGAAAAATCTTTTATTTGACAACTTTTTTACAAATTATTTTTAATAGAACAAAATAATTAAAGTTTAAAGTAAACATCAATTTGAATTTTATATATTCGAATTACATTAATATATTTCCTTTGATCATTTGTTGGTTAGCATGTATTTAAGATTTGCATTATGAAATTACATTAGCTTACTACTAACCTGTGGAAAGGCTGTCATCAAAATACTGAACTCTTTTTTTTTCTAGGGTTGGGGCTTGTGATTATGTTTACATGGTTATCAGTGATCTAACGATTTGCTTTAATCTGAAAAGACAATAAGATGATTAAGGTGTTTACATGAGTTGCTTTTTGAATGTTCCTTTCATGATCCCGTCTTACATGTTATAGCACATAGATCGATTAATGTCATTGTGTCACCACGCTATCCATGTTTCCTCCTGAGTTTCATGTAATTTCAGGTGTTTCATTTAAAAAATTTTTGACTTTAACTGCAGTTTTACTTTCATTCAGGAACATTTCATTCATGCCCCCATGACAAACAGATATTTGATGCGAGCATTAAGTAAGGACTGGTGGAAGAGTGCTCTTTTTTTTTTTTTTTGTTATTAAATTCCTCCCTCCAACTCTCAGTTTTGACAACAAACAGAGATGGTGAGGAGGAGGTGTCTGTTAGCTTAAAATAACTCTCCCCAAACTCTTTCCCGATCTTTCTGAATGAAATGCCTACTTTTGTATATCCAATCAGCTCACGGTAGAAAAACAAGCCACGCCCAGTTTTCTCATTTAATATTCAGTTTCTTTATAAGCTGCATGCGTCATAATACGAAAAAGACAGTCGCAGCTTTTGGTCCATGCAGACTTTAACAGTTTTATTTTACTTTTGTAATCTTATCAATACCTAAACCCAAATACCACCTGTACCTTACTATTAATAACTAAATAGCTATTAATAAACTAAATGCAACTATTAATAATAAACTGAGTGCAGATAAATAGTAGTTTATTGAGCTAAAAATCTTAGTTAACAAAAAAATAGTTTGTGTTAATAGCATGATTTGTACATTAAAATAAAGTGTGACCAAAATTTTATAGCTACATGTAGTGTGTGGATGGAGATCTTTTCTGAAACTTAGTGAAACCAAAAGTATGGGCAATGATCGTTTTTATTTTATAACAAAACACACTGATGAAAGCACGAGTTGTAAACCTTTAATATAGAGTGGAAAAGGGACTGAAACATTATGCCACAGTTAAGCAGCAGGGGTTGTCGCAGATTTAGCTTCATCCGACGCTCAGATTCTGCTCTTTTTCCATTAATTAGCATGAGACTCTAGTCTAAAGTCTGAAGTGTTGAGGGAAGGCAGTTTTTCCGCGAGGGACATTACACCATCCTAGTGACGGCAGTCTCCAGTGAATCTGGCACAGCAGTGTTAGTGCCCTGCGTCTGGAGTGCCTGAATTGTTGCCATGGTGAGTTAATTGGCAAGAAGAGGAGAATGACAACAAGATCATGAAGATCCCGTAATCTTCAACATCCAAAATAGACCTCAAATGCTATGTCTAAACTAGGTTTTTAGAAGAAAATTAGAGAGAGGCTTGTTTATGCAAAACCTGCTGAGTCTGACACAATTCTGAAATGTCATGCACATAAAAATTTTTATATTAATTTAGATATTATGTATAGTCAAGCCTAAAATGATTCTTATCCCAGGGTATATATAGTGTGTGTATGTATGTATATGTGTATGTGTGTGTGTATGTGTATATATATATATATATATATATATATATATATATATATATATATATATATATATATATATATATATTGATCATTCGTTCATTCTATTTTGTTTGTTCAGTCTAAAGGTTGTTCATTCTATTTATCGTTCTTTCGTTAATTCTGTTGTTCGTTCTATCGCTTGTTCATTCGTTTGTTCGTTCTATTGGTCGTTTGTTCTAAGGTTTGTTTTTTCGTTCTATCGGTCGTTCATTCTATCTATTGTTCTTTCATTCATTCTATCATTAGTACCTTCTATGGTTTTGTTGTTTGTTCGTTGATTCTATTGATCATTCATTCGTTTTTTTGTTTGTTTGTTCATTCTAAAGGTTGTTCATTCTATTTATCATTCTTTCATTTATTCTGTTCATTCTATTATTTGTTTATTAGTTCGTTCATTATATTGTTCGTTTGTTCGTTGATTCTATTGATCATTCGTTGATTCTAATGTTTGTGTGTTCATTCTAAAGGTTGTTCATTCTATCGTTCTTTCATTTATTCTGCTGTTCGTTCTATCGCTTGTTCATTAGTTTGTTCATTCTATTGCTTGTTTTTTTGTTCTTTCTATCGGTCGTTCATTCCATCTATTGTTCTTTCATTCATTCTATCATTGGTTCCTTCTATGGTTTTATTGTTTGTTTGTTGGTTTTATTGATCATTCGCTCGTTCTGTTTGTTGGTTCTTTCTATCGTATTTATCCATTGTCTGTTTGTCGTTTGCTCATTCTATGCATTTATCTTTCTGTTGTTCTGTCTTTCATTTTGTTTTACTGAATTTCGTTCTGTTAATCTATTTCACAAACCACTTAATCTCCATCGTAATCTCCGTCAGATCCATCCATGATTTGTCTGAACTGAAAATCCATCAAATCTGAACTTCTTTTCCCAGGCGATTGTTTGCGCTTTACTGGTGTGGGGTCTCAGGGTAGTGCTTGATCTCCTGGCGTCTGTACGTTTGCGCACACAAAGACTGTTTGTTACTGTTGAGACGAGCCTTTGACTGTAGATGGGGCTGGGGGTGGGGGATGCATTTCACACAGCCACAGACTTCCTCGCGCAGAAGATGCAAAACACAAGAGCAGCAGTGAGCTGATGTGTTTTTGAGTGGGATGTGGGTTTGCATCAAGTAGGAAAGCACCTACAATATTAAGAGTGAGTTTGATTTCCACCATCTGTCAGGAAAAACCCACAGACCCTTTATAAAAGTAGAATCAGCCACTTTCATTCTCTGTCATTGAAAACGACACCTGTGTTTACATTCACAAACCTTAGAGAAGTGCAAAAGTTGAGCTTGAGATAAAAACAGTAAAAACAGAGCATAGTTATGTTATATTACACAGTGTAGAATAATAATGCAGGCTTGTTTGAGGAGCTTGCAATATTCATCATCTGTGACTGGTGTTTTAACGTTTATTTTTTAATATGACACTCGCTTCACAAAACAAACTAAAACACGTGTTTAGAGTGCAAAAGCACTTGATGAAGCCTACTAGAATGCAGTTAAAATGACCCTATAAAATAAATGTCGAAAGCAAAAAGTATGTCTGTATGAGTTTCTGGTTTTATATATTTAAGATATGATGATACAGTTAAAGACTTGATTATTAGCCTTACTGTAAAATTTGGATTAAAAAAAGTCCCAGGTGCTGTTTAATAGAGAAAAGTTACTTTTAAACAATAGTTTGAATAACAAAGTCTAATAACTAATTTCTTTGCCATGATGACAGCTCATAATATTTTCTACTTATTTTGGAAGATACTTCATTGGTTAATTGGGTTAAATTAGCAAGTTCATTTGTTTAGGCAAGTCATTGGCCAACAGTGGTTTGTTCTGTAGCTAATTGGGAGAAATAAAATTCTTAGGGGTGCTAATAATATTGACTATAAAAATTGTTGTTTTAATTAATTATTGTTGTAATAATTAAGTTAATTATTTCAGCCAAAGATTCAATGACCCATTCAAAAAGGCAGTCACTTGCTTCATTTTTATTTAAATTAGTGGTATTAAATGTTGTTTATCCACATCAGGCCTAAACCAAAACAAAAACATATATCATTTAATTTTCTGTATAGACAAAATCAGTTTTTTGGTCTGTGTTGCAAACTAGTTTGATCAATAGTATTGATGTTGCTTGCCTTTTAGGCTGTGTTGTTTTTTACCAAATAGTGTGTTTTCAACCTTTTAGGCCCCTTTTTTGATATAACGAAAGGCTGCTTTTATTGACAAAAAAATTACCAGTGGCACCGTGGCAGTATATTATAATACTTGTTTTGAATACAATAATATGCCTAAAATATTATACTAATTACTTAAATACTATTGAGAGCAGATAAGTGGAGTATGAATCCAGGGATATGTTGTAAGCTAGCTTTACCTCAAAATGAACTAATGTATTTTTATAACTAACATTACATGGCAATTTTCATGATATGTATTGTCTTTCAGGAAGTAATGGCTGTTTTTTGTTTTTTTATTGGGTTTTAACAATACAATCATATTAATATCCATAACATTGGCTGACATCAAGTACAATAATAAGCAAAAACAATAATAAGAAGAAAATAAATATAACACCTAATAAAATAATAAAAAACAGGGTACAGAGGCAAAATAATCAAATTAAATTGTATTTACAAATCTTCTACAAAGTAAAATCTACAGATCTACAAATTAAAAATTTCACAGAATTTCAGTTTTTGCACTTTTTTACTATAACCATTTTGTAATGTAGTAATTAAACTATTTAAGTCACAAAAGCTCTGCAAATTAGGTCATGATGAAGAAAATATATATTTGTGCAGAGATACCCAAACTAGGGCCCGCGGGCCAAAGTTAGCCAATGGTAACCTTTGATTTGGCCCACCATCCTATCTGAGAAGAAAGGGAGAACGATGAGTTTAGGTATTGTCATTTCTAATTTAATTTAACCTTTTATTTGTTTGTTTTATTGTTAAGCTACAAAAAAGCTAACTGAAATTCAATGTTTCAATTTAAATGCTGTAGTTTAGTTTAATATGCACATACTATCACCTGACGGATAGAAGACAATGCAGAGACTTTACTGAGCAAATCAAGGCAAAGGCAGATTTTGCCTGACTAGTGCATTCAGCATTGAACTCCACTGTGTTATAAATGTGATTGTGTATGTTTTTATTGCAATGAGTTATAATTAAAAAGTTATACTGCATTTGTTAATATGATTCAAAGTGATGTTTTCTATTTGTTTTTAAATATTATAAAATAAATTAGGAAATTATCCAAGGCAACTGTAATGTAATATAGTTTGGTGTATTTATCTTCGACTCACGGCTCTCAATGATATTTGGGTTTTGGCCCTTCATACGGAAGTTTGGGCACCCCTGCATTTGTGAATAGAATATTTACCCATTAAAATAAATAAATTGCCTATAAATTCTGTTATGTTTGTCATAGAAAAAAGTAACAAATTATATCACACATGGCAAAATCAAAATAAATTTACGTTTTGGTGTAAAAAACCCCAATACATCAGACCAAAACATTTTAACGTGGGCATTTGACAAAACGATGATCAATCTCGGCTGTATTTACAGTAAATGTTCACTGTTACAGTCATCACGAGCAAATGATCTCATCACACTGTAGTGTTCATGCCATCGTGTGGTCCTGAAGTAAACTGCATGCTGGGATTGACTGATTTCTCTCTGTTGTTTTCAGCGGTGTATATCCTGATCGGAGCAGGTGGGATCATGATGATAGTGGGCTTTTTCGGCTGTTTTGGGGCCGTGAGGGAGTCACAGTGTCTTCTGGGATCGGTGGGTAAGAACTGCGCAACAGGAAATCAACAAACACACCAAAACACTCTTTCATGATCCTCATGAGACTCTTTCTGCTGCTTACACCAAGACTAAATGTTGTGTCTGCTCACTTTTGTCATTATACAACAATAAATCTCCCCATAAGCACTTTTTGGATAACACTGAAGCGTTTAAAGTCAACATGAATTCAGAATTGATCATTTACTTGTATAATACATATTCCAGGTCTTCTTGTACAGTTGAAGTCAAAATTATTTGCCCTGCTGTCCAATTTCTTTGGTCAAAGATTTTTTTTTATATTTCCTAAGTGACATGTAACATAGCAAGTAGGGGTGTAATGCATCACGGTTGATCTGTGATTCGTACGGATCACACTTCGGATTAGGCTAATAAATCTTTTTTACTTGTAGATTAATCCTAAATTTGTAACGATCGGAGAGAGATCACCTCTCACGTCATTCAAATCACATGTCTGAAAGCATTTAGGCTTATAGGTAGGTTATTTGGGATGTGGTGGGTTTAGTTAGTCATTAAAGGTGTTTTCTGTCACTACATGTTTAGCCTGCATTAATTACATTCAGTGTAAGCTGCACGTTTAATCATTAAAAGATCGTGATCTCAACACCCACACAACATAAATATTAAATGATGGTAATTTGCATATGTTTATTAATCCTTTCAATTGTTGCATTCAAATCTGTGCTTTAAAAATGTAAAAATCAAGGAGTCTTTAGTCTTTTAAGTTAGTTATGAAGTTACAAACAGTCAAATAACACAGAAGTACTGAAATAACAGTTTATAGTTTAGATAAAACCACTGAAGGTGACGCAGTGGCACAGTAGGTAGTGCTGTTGCCTCATAGCAAGAAGGTCGCTGGTTCGAGCCTCCGCTGGGTCAGTTGGCGTTTTTGTGTGGAGTTTGCATGTTCTCCCTTCACTCGTGTGGGTTTCCTCCGGGTGCTCCGGTTTTTCCCCACAGTCCAAAGACATGCGGTACAGGTGAATTGGGTGAGCTAAATTGTCTGTAGAGTATGTGTGTGAATGAGTGTGTATGGATGTTTCCCAGAGACGGGTTACAATTGGAAGGGCATCCGCTATGTAAAACGTGCTGGATAAGTGTGGCGACCCCAGATTAATAAAGGGACTAAGCCGAAAATGAATGAATGAATGAATGAATAAATAAAACCACTGATGTTTATAGTAAAGATTACAATCATTTAACTCGACACTCAAAAATGAAAGTTGTAAGCAGCAATTACCTTATTTAACCAATAGGTGGCGACAACCAGCCATCAAAAACACGCCACTGAATAATTGCCACTGAAATGATACATCTAGCAATTAAACATGAAGTTTTATCAGTTAATAACTGAATCATTTATTAATAATGAGACTAAAAATAAATATGGGTTGTACAAATTATAATATTAGATTTTTACATTTACTGTAGCAGCAACAGTAGAATAACACTGGCTTTTTCACAGTACTGAATATTTTACAATTAATTTTCATTCAGCTGATTATTTCTTCATTTTATTTGTAATATAATCACAGGTTCTAAGTTTTGTTTGTTAAAAACAAAAGTTTCTTACAGTGCTGTTTTTGTTGCAAATGAAAAGCAAATTTCATTTGTCTCCTCCTCTTTTTAGCTGATCCAAAAAATGGTTCGATCCGTGACTAAAAAACCATAGTGTGATCCAAACCGTGAGATTTGTGATCCGTTACATTACTAATAGCAAGTATTCTATATAGGGTTATTTTTTATTTAGTTTAGCTGGAATAAAAGCAGTAAAATAATACATTTTAAGGTCAATATTGATATATTATTCGCCCTTTTAAGAAATATATTTATGCAATAGTCTACAGAACAAACCACTGTTATATAACATTTTGTCTAATTAACCGAACTTACCTAGTTAGCATAATTCATCTAGTTAAGTCTTTAAATTGCACTTTAAGCTGAATATTACATTATGTAAATATAACGTGCAGTCATTATGGCAAAGACAAAATAAATTGTTATTAGAAATTATAAGATTAATTAATAAAACTATTCTGTTTATTGGTATGTTGGAAAAATCTTTTTAAACAGAAAATGTTTGTTTAAGAATAAAAAATAAAATTCACAGGAGGGCCAATAGTTTAGCCTTCAACTGTACATATGCAAAAATGTATGAAATAAAATGTGAAATAAAGTAAAACGTACTAGAAAATGAAATGTAATGAAAACAACGTAGAATTCAATAAATATAAAGTATTAAATTTAATTAGTTTTTAATTTCAGTACATCAGCACATGCAAATACAGTCTCAGCTCGGAAATAATGGCAAATATACAAACATGTAAACAGGAGAATACAGTCAGGCTAGTGGCTAAAATGTACACCACAGAATAGAAAATCAGGAGAAATTATTAATGCAATGACAGACTTTTGATGTATGTCATAGGTGAGTTTCTGGAGTGGAAGTAGCATACATACTTAAGACAACCACATTTTAAAAGGAGGCTACCTGAGGAGATGACCACAATAGAAGTACACATTTCTTTGCCAGATAAACCAAGATAAAAAGCAAATGCTTGTTGTGGGAGTCTAATAAAATTAAACAAACATCTTTTTTACCTATCTATTTTCATTTATCCATTATCCATAAAATGAAAATAAAGTAAATATATAAAATGCTAAATTAAATGTATAAGGAACATTCAAATATTAGAGAAACAATGAGAAAAAAGCTATTTCTATATTTTTAAAGTTATATAAATTACATTTTATCTTAAATCCAAGTTGGTGCTGACTTTCTATGTTTTATAGTGACTTGAAACATTCTTCAATGATTTAATTCAGGCTAAATTCTGTGATGTGATGCTGTTTAAAGTCTCTTTCTTTCTGTCCAGTTCTTCGCTTGTCTTCTGTTGATCTTTGGCGCAGAAGTCGCTGCTGGAGTCTTTGGCTTTCTCAATAAAGATCAGGTATTTAACACATTGTATTTCTCAGTTTGTTGAGCATAACTATGAAACTGACTGATCCTCACATGTGTGTTTGTAGATCATTAAAGAGGTCCAAAACTACTATGAATCAGCTACAAAGATGCCCAACGGAACTGTTATTACCTCTGCGTTTCACTCTGTGGTGAGCTGAGCATTGGTGTTACTGGATGAATGTTATTAATGTAAATCATCTGTGCTCATAATAATGCTTATTCTTAATTTACAGCTGGATTGCTGCGGGAGCGGGTCTTCTCCGATTGAGACGTGCGAGGATGAGAGTAAAGTATGTTCAAGTTCATTTTATTACAGTGATATCCCACCAATCGTGGTTTTTCATTGCCAATTCTGATTTTGCAAGCACTGTGGTTCAGTGGGTAGCACTAGCGATGCACTAATACCATTTTTTTGGAACAGATCCGAAACTCTGAGTATCGATCGATACAGGTCCGATCCCGATACTGTGCCGTTTTTTATTTTTGATTATTTATTTATTTATTTTCTAAGCATAATACTGTTTCTATAGTTCTAGTGCTAAACTCAAATAATATATCTTCTTTAGTAAAAATAACAGACCTATAGGCCTACTATACATGACAGACGGCACAATCTAACTAAAAACATGATGCTTGCTGTGAACTAGGCTACATTTGAGCATTCGTTTTGATATTGATATGATCTGCTGTGGTCCAGCTTAAGTTTCTTTTTTTAATTTTAAGATTTTTCTTTGAAATCTGCGATGGGCAAAAACTTTGAATCATTAGTAAAATAACCTGCCTTTTAGCAAAGCCTGATATTTTCCTGCAGGTTTGATGCAGACTAAACTAAAATGTCTGAGGCCAGTTTTACTTAAGATTCCCTCGCCAAATCTTGCCATGAGTGAGATGGAGAAAATTCAAAACAAGGTCAGATTATATGCTTCAGTGGCAAAACACAGACTGGTCTGTTAAATAAAGTATTGATATAAATAAAATCACAGTGAAATATCCGCAGTTTCACAGCCTATATTAGCCTATATTAGGCTAGATCATTTTATGTTAATGATGATCTATAGCCTGTTGCACACATCAGTTTCACTTTTAATCAGTTACTTTGACCACAATGAGCCAGGCTTTTCTAACTATTTGCAGCACTTAAAGTATTCACTTCGGAAGAATAATCTCAGTCGGAAGGATGAGAGAACAGAAACTCATCGTGAGAATAATCTTACGGAGTGGCGCATGTCGCGTCTGCGCATCCGGATCTGTGAATGAAGCACTTGATGCCTCACTTGATACACAGCGCGCAGCCCTCTGGTATCTGTGGACATGTTCAAAACAGCAGCACAAAGGGAAGAAATCAGTGCGTTGAGGATCTGTCCAATGCATTATTAAGACTTTTCTCATTTAAAACTGCTGGTAGGCCTCCTTTGTGTGTGAAGAGCAGGTAATAATCCTCTCTACTCCAATGTTGCAAATGTGATCTGCTGATCTAACAGACACAGCACAACATGATTTCGAAACAGCAATGAACTCCTTGTTGCAGGTCAAAATGAACCCATTTAATGCACAACTAAGGAGTGGAGTTTGCATGTTCTCCTCGTGTTGGCGTGGGTTTCCTCCAGTTGCCCCAGTTTTCCCCAATGTCTAAAGACATGCGCTATAGGTGAATTGAATATACTAAATTGGCCGTAGTGTATTAGTGTGTGAAAGCAAGAGTGTATGGGTGTTTCCCAGTAAAGGGTTGCAGCTGGAAAGGAAATTGCTGTGTAAAGCATGCTGAAATAGTTGGTTGTTCATTCCACTGTGGTGACCTCTGATAATTAAGGGTCTGAGCTGAAGGAAAATGAATGAATGAATGAATGAATGAATGAATGAGTGAATGAATGAATGTTCCAGACCTTTGACATGAACAAATTCAGATTTTTGACATTTGAAGAGAGACTTTGAGAAGCTCTTTAAGAAAGGCTGTGAGATGTTGGTTGTTCTGGTGTCCTGCAGGTGTCAGTGTTGCGCTTGTGAATCTGTGAAGATCAGAGAGAGAGAAATGAAGCAGAATCTCCCTTCAGTCACTTGATCCCATAAGCTCACTGTGGCACAAAGGCAGTGTTTTTTATTTATTTATAGCAACATGAAGCACATCGATCCACAGAAACATCACGTCACACTGTGCTTCAGCTGTCAGGTTTATAAAACCAGTTGATCCCAATCAGCAAAAGCACATTAGAGGAAAGGACAGTACAAAATGTGTTCACATCGTGTGACTGAAGCTCTGTGAAATGACTACACTTCTGCTGCGTGTGTTTGAATACGTAAATGTGTTTATATCTATGTGTGTTTTTGAAAAGAGTCTCTTCACCTACTAGCATTTGATAAAAAATATATACAGATATATAAATACACTGAAATATTTCAGGTTTTCTATTTATACAGTTGAAAAAGTGATTAGCTCTTCTGTGAACGATTTTTAACACATTTTTATCATAATACTTTTAATAACTCATTTCTAATAACTGATTACTTTTATCTTTGCCATGATGACAGTAAATAATATTTTACTAGATATTTTTAAAGATGCTAGTATTCTGCTTAAAGTGACATTTAATGGTTTTATATACTGTATGTAATGTAATCTACACTCCCCGGCCACTGTATTAGGTATACCTTACTAGTATCAGGTTGGACACCCTTTTGCCTTCAGAACTGCCTTAATCCTTCGTGGTCTAGATTTAACAAGATGCTGGAAATATTCCTCAGATTTTGGTTCATTTTGACATGATAGCATCACACAGTAGCCGCAGATTCATGATGCGATTTCCTGTTCCACCACATCCCAAAGGGGCTCTATTGGATTGAGACCTGGTGACTGTGGAGGCCATTTGAGTACAGTGAACTCATTGTCTTGTTCAAGAAACCAGTCTGAGATGATTTGCGCTTTATGACATGACGCATTATTTTGCTGGAGGTAGCCATCAGAAGATGGGTACACTGTAGTCATAAAGGGATGGACATGGTCAGCAACTATAGTCTGGTAGGCTGTGGTATTGACACGATGCTCAATTGGTACTAATAGGCCCAAAGTGTGCCTAGAAAATATCCCCACACCATTACACCACCACCAGCAGCCTGAACCATTAAAACAAGGCAGGATGGATCCATATTTTCATGTTGTTGACACCAAATTCTGACCCAACCTCCGAATGTCACAGCAGAAATCAAGACTCTTTAGGCCAGGCAAAGGTTTTCAATCTTCTGCTGACAGGAGTGGCACCCGGTGTGGTCTTCTGCTGCTGTAGCCCATCCGCCTCAAGGTTGGACGTGTTGTGCGTTCAGAGATGCTCTTCTGCATACCTCAATTGTAACAAGTGGTTATTTGAGTTACTGCTGCCTTTCCATCAGCTCAAACCAGTCTGGCCATTCTCCTCTGACCTCTGGCATCAACAAGGCATTTGCGCCCACAGAACTGCCGCTCACTGGATATTTTCTCTTTTCTTACCATTCTCTGTAAACCCTAGAGATGGTTGTGCGTGAAAATCCCAGTAGATCAGCAGTTTCTGAAATACTCAGACCAGCCCGTCTGGCACCAACAACCATGCCACGTTCAAAGTCACTTAAATCACCTTTCTTCTCCATTTTGATGCTCGGTTTGAACTGCAGCAGATTGGCTGATTTTAGATTTGATAACGAGAAATTGGACATGGTTCATTGGTACCTAATAAAGTGGCTGGTGAGTGTTGATATAAGAAATAAGACTTGCTCTTTTTAACATAATTTGGACATTTAAAAAATGAATTAAAGTTGAACTAATCATTTTGTCTTCAACACTAATTTTGTTTTTTAAAATGTTATTTACTTTAATCTGCACCATTACTGCTGTTTATAGTGTCACATGATCATTTGAACATTTATAGAAGCTTTTTTACTTTTTCTCATCAATTAAAAGTTATTCTTACAATTGAGAAGTTTTAGAAAGTCTAATTTATTTAATCATTTGAATATTATCCATTATATACGTGTTTATATATCCATATCCATGCATTTCGTTTATGTGAATTTGGTGCATGTTTGATGAATAAACATTTCATTGAATAAAATCAACTGGTTAATAAGTGTGTGTTTTTGCTGTTGTTGCAGGATTGTGTTGAGACTATAGAAGCTTTCTTCAATGAAAAACTCTTCATAATTGGATATGTTGGCATTGGCATTGCTGGAGTTATGGTAATTAAAGTTTTGTGTAAATATTTTTGACTGAAAAGTATCAGCTTTAAAGAAAATATTGATCTTGTTACATTGAAATGTTATAAAATCTGTAATATTTAATCTCACTTTGTTGCATTTAACATTTTTTTACACTTAAATGCAGTATAATAACCATTTGAGATAATTTGAGCTTTCAAACTCGTTCTATATGACATATATAGTGTATATTGCAGATGAAGTTAAATATAGTAAGTTTTTTCTTAATATTATTTTGTGACTAAACTTTTGAATTCAAGTGGTTTAGATGTTTAGTAGTATAGAAATGTGTGTTTGTGTTATCCTTAACCTTAATCCTTTTTTACATCCTGCTAGCATTTGGATTAGAAGATTTTGTTTTAAAATAAAGCATCACAACTTAATATTTTTCAGCTGGAACTAAACTGATTTAACTGTTTAAATAAGGAGAAAGCACAAATAACTTGTATAATATTCAGCCACAAGATGGCGCCAAAAAGCGCAAATCTGGCAGAAACAAAACTGGCTGAATAAAGAGAGAAAGCACATATAACTTTCATATCAGGGCTGCACAATATATCGTTTCATCGTCGATATCGCAGTGTGCGAATCTGCAATGTCAAATTGGAATTATAGGTAGCCATAAAACACGGTTCATAACTCATTGTGGAGTCATGTTTAACTATAATCTAATAGTGTCAAAGATTTTTATTTAGATGTGTTTTTAAAGCCTTTGGACACAAGAAATGCTAAAGTTTTCCACTTAAACAAAGATTGGGTTTAATTATACAATGAAGACTATACAGTGTTACTTTGCACTTGCATTTTGTACCATAAGACTCCAGTGAAAAGCATTTTGTTCATTTGTATCTTTGCTCTATTGTTTTCATCTGTATTTTTGTATATTTTATGCAGATGCACTCCCCTGCAAAATCATCGAATCAATATTAAATCATGATTTAGTAGTCATCTTGTGAAATTATGCTCATATCGCAATATATATTGCAGAACAACTAAATATGGCAATGTCAGTTATTTTTCCAATAGCGGGCAGACCTATTACATATTATTCATTCACAAGATGATGCCAAACATTCACCACAGGATACATATGAATTTGAATGTATTTTAGATGAACCTGTAAATGAGGTTTTGATTTTATTACTGATTCGGGTGTATCTGAATCCCTGCAGACAGTCGGTCAGAACTGTATACTGTCATCTATTAGGAGAAATTCACCCAGACTTCATGTCTCCTTCAAATGTTTAAAGAAGACAAGTTGGGGTTGTTAAACAGTACAAAAATAATCTCACATAAATAATTATACAATTAACATTTAGAACATCAAATAACAATAATTATAAAATATGAATTAAATCGCAGTAACTCAGCAGCAAGGTTATAATAGTTTTGGGTTTGTCATTAGTTTTAGTCTTTATTTTGATTTGACTTTTTGTTTTCAAATTTTTCAGTTTTTAGAGGCAGATCTGCTAGTTTTTATTAGTTTCTATATTTTAAATTGCTTCGTTTTAGTTTCGTTTTTATTAGTTTCAGTATTAGATTTAGTTTTTGCTTGTTTTTTTATTTGGAAAATTTGTATAAAATTTGAATAAATATTTTATAATAAAAGCTCAACCAAAGGCTACATTTTTTGACATGAGAACACTATTATCTACCCATAATAATTACCCATTATCTGCCCATCCTCAAATACAACAGCCCACAAGATAGCAGCCTTAAATAAAATATGTATGCAAGTGATGGAAGTTTGGATCTTTAAAGCGAACCAGATTTTTAGTGACAATCTTCCCAAGTTCGGACTTAACTTACAAAAATATATAGTCAGCCATCATAATTTCAGTCAGGTAAAACATCGTCATGATCTGAAACGTTCTTACAATTACGTTTTGCAACCCAACTGAAGCATAACTCGCTTATTTAAATTCCTTTAAGACTTTCTGTTAAGAAATAAACTTGTGTTTCAACAGAGCTTCTCATTTAAGCCCTCGGTTTAACTGTGCTTCAGTCACAGCAGGCTGTCATGTACTGTTTGTGTTCGGTTCACTGAATCACGCATGCGCAGTAATATTGGTTCACCGCTTCTCAAATCTGATCTCAGTGTACTGTTGTAATAACTGATTAACCCAGTATGGTTTATTTAGAATCACAGGGGCTATCAGGCATGTTAAGGAGTAAGTTGTTTGTGGAGTGCTTAACGTGTTGTAAGTGCTTAACGTTACTGGAGACGTGAATCATTTCAAATGATTCAGTTTGATTTGGTGAATTAGTTCAACTGGTTCACGATTCGTTCGGCCTCACTAATACAGATACCCATTATTGGGCACAATTGTGTTACTTTTAAGTGTCTGCTTGGGTCGTTTTTAATGTTGTCACCACGCTGCTCTCATGTCCACTCATTGTTTTTGTCGTGGGAGCAATGACTGGAGGAGGACCGGCTTAATCTGGTTAATAGCATCACAGACTCTGAAGTGCCGTACGGGTTCTAAATACTTCTGAATTAAATTTAAATCTAAATTCTCTGTTCTAAATACATTTACAAAGATGAAAACGAAGGATGTTTTTGCTATAATTTTAGTTAGTTTGAGTTAGTTTTGCTTGTACATACAACGATTTCAGTTAGTTCCAGTTTAAAAAAATAAAAAAACAGTTTTTTTAATTTCAGTTAACGAAAATTATTTTCAATTCTAGTTTTCTTTTTTTTAACAATAATAACCTTGCTCAGCACACCATGTGTGTGCAAATAATTGGAGCAGTCGTTCCCTGACTGTCCACAAGAGGGCGCTAACATGACTGAGGCTTGTTTTCAATGATAGAATAAACAGAAAAGTGGCAAATAACTCGATGAAACATTCGCATTTATCCATATAAAGCATTTAGATTACTTGCATTAAGAATATTGCACATGAAAGCAAGCTTAATCATCATCCATCATCAAATTATAACTGCGTTATGGCGCTATGATGGATTTCACCCGCGATATGAAATAACCAGACATTTACATCAATCAAACCAAATCCACTTACATACTGTACACACACAACTATATTACATCGGCTGTCGAATTGTTCGGCATATAAACGTTAGCAGATAACTTTAACTTTTCAACATGTTCGGGTTCTTTGTCTGCTCAGCACACCTGATTTACTTCCTTCTCCAAGTTCTGCCTATAACAGTGACGCTGCAATTGCTTATTGGTCACCAGCACAATATTCCGGAAGCCGTCTGAACAGAAGCTGTGTTGTTTAGCAGTTGTTATTTCACAATAACATCATTTAATGACTGACCAATCAGAATCGAGTATTCCAGACATGTTCTCCACTCTTCCATGACCATCACAGTAGCTGCTCAGGATTCGGCCTGGTCCAGGATATGGACAGCCGTGTAATATGCATGACACTCGTACTGCTATCATGTTCCTGTGTTCATGATCTGTGTGTGTGTGTGTGTGTGTTGTGCAGGTGATCGGCATGATCTTCAGCATGGTCTTATGCTGCGCCATCAGAAACAGCAGAGAGGTCATCTAGGCCCGTCTGGTTCCCCCGGCTCGCCCACTCGGACTGTTTCAGAGCCCAGTGACCTCATCCGGATCTCCCATGAGGTCGTGCGGCGTTCAGCATTCTGTCTCTGATCCTTTCTGTCTTTCTGTTCCTGCACTGAAGATCAGCTCCACTGCATGGACGCCTACTGTAACCACATTAACCAGTACTTTTATTTCCTCTTCCATTATTTATTACTGAAGCAGCACACGGGGAACGTTCTACACAGCACAGTACTTTTATTTGATTTAATATGATCTCTCTTAAAGGGACAGTTCACCCAAAATGGCTTCCAGTATGTAGATGACTTTTTAAATGTAGATTTTTAGTTCTTGATTTGAGGTGAAAGATCAATTATATAGGCCAAACACAATGACTGATTATGTTTATTAGCATTAAAGTGCCATTTTATGAAGAGGTTTTACCCTAAAATCATTTCTGTTCTACTAAAGATAAACCAACATCTTGGCTAGTCTGTGGATAATGAAGTAAACAGCATTCTGTTTGGTTTTCTGGTCAATTTTGGGGTGAAATATGCCTTTAATATAGAGATTTTGTGTGTGTGTGTGTGTGTGTGTGTGTCTTAAATTAGTTTTTTGGACTTTTACTCACTGATGTAAATACGCTTTTCACTGATCACCTGCTTTTCCTCTTGTTTTAATTATTTATTGTGTGAACTAGACCGTTTTCAGTGATATTAGATGATGGGTCAGATGTTTAT
Organism: Danio aesculapii; assembly: GCF_903798145.1. NCBI lineage: Eukaryota > Metazoa > Chordata > Actinopteri > Cypriniformes > Danionidae > Danio > Danio aesculapii. The sequence goes on along the minus strand of NC_079440.1, from coordinate 51,644,583 downwards.
TGTGTTTCGCTGGTTATTAATAATTGGTTCTTGTAATTTTGCCTCATCATATATAGATACTGAATGAAGCCAAAGATTGAGTGTGAGAAAGATGCCTCAAGTCAACATGGACTCAGAGTAAAACACTTGCTTTTGTTCGTTTTGTGAACGTTTTTAATCAGAACGATGTTATTTAGGATGTTGCAGGTATTTAATAGGTGATTGGTTAATATTAATAAAGAAAAATATGGACTATGAGACATCTAAATAGCGGTTTAAGACGCTGCCAAGAGTAATTTGTTACATTTAGTAAGGGGGACATGAAATAAAAAAAAAAACTAATATTGCTGTTTATTTTTTATTAATACTGTGATATTTATTGCGATTACTCCAACTTCAAAATATGCTGGTCCATCAAAAAAAAAAAAGCGTGACTCCTTTTGACTTTCAAGCATCGCTCATGTAATGTTTTTGTTTGGTGTGCAACTCTGGGGCCTTGTTTATAAAAGGTTGTGCATAAACTGGCGTTCATGTCCAAAGCCTTGGCTTGAGAACGGCCAGACGAGGCTCCTGGGTAATGCATGTTATTTTCCACAAGTGGCTGATTTTGCATCTGTTAAAGTTGAAGCAGCAGTTTATTATTGGGAGATCAAACATATCTTCTTTCCTTTTCTGTCTTTTGCTTCTGTGAGTTGAGTAATATTTGACCCACTAGTTGTCATGTGCCTTTATAACTGACGAAAACTCCATTATAAACATGTTTGCAGTTTGGGTTACTCTACTTTTTTTTTTTTTACAGCGTTGCATGTAAATAGCTTTAAAATGAGGAAATATGGTGAAAAGGTTGAAAACCTCGAACAATAAAACAGCTCACACAAACACACAGTTGACTGGGTTTTATTTTTGCAGTGTTGATTATTACCATTTCAACAGAACAGGAATTAATGTGTTAATGTTAATACTGTAGACACAAATAAACAGGCCGGGTCCCTCAAACTGACAAGAGTTTGCCCATCAGTCCATTTAAAGGTGCTGTATGTACGTTTTTGACTCTTCTAAAGCATAAAAACATCATATGTTTGCAGATATTTAAGAAACATGCTCAGTGAACATTCTTGTGTAGCTGAAAAACACTGCTGAAGTCAGATGTTCTGCTTTGAAAACGTGTGTAATGTGCCGGAACATCTGTCTATGCTTTGGTTTTATTAACCCACCCAATGCCAGTTTGGCCAATCATGTTTCAGCACATGGGTTGCCTTGGTGGAAAACAGCTTATTTCATACATTCAGTCTGGAAGGCTCTTAAAGAATGCGCTCGTGACCAAAATGTGACCTCCGGTGGACAGTAGCAGCCTCCGAAATGAGTCGCAGATTCAGAGTTCCACATGAGGTTATTAATTAGCAAATAATAGGAATATTACTGGCATTAGGTGAGCAGGTTACAGTGTAACCTAGCAACACACTACATGATGAGATTTGCAGTGATAAACAATTTGTTTGCACCAGACAAAACACAACAGAAATTGAAGTACAGCCATTCAGAAGCACAGAATAGTGCACTCACAGCACTCCAACAAAATGGGAAGGCTTATAAGCTAATTAATACAGATCAAACAACATTATTAAATGTAGATGCTGAATCACTGATAGTTGTTGGATTGAAATGAAGTTCCATTTCAAACGGTTTATTTTATTTTCAAGATCTGATGTGAACTATCTGCCTCTGCTTTCAGTAGGATGGCAATAAATGTCATGTAAAATAGCATTCAAATTTACATGATTAGCATTTAACACTGACCAGCTCAGCTACACCTCATGTGCTTTATTCACTGTAAGTTTTCTGTTGTTCAGCTGCAAGAAATAAAAGCCGTTTCTAAGATGATTGTTGGAACAAAAACTTTTTACTCTTGAAAATATTCCTTCTATTGCATGCTGTTGCATTTATTTAGCACACGACTTAAATCAGACTCGTTCCTGTTGGTGTCATCGATCGGTTTTAATCTAGGAATGAAATACGCAGATTAACCACTGGGTGTCAAACTTACATACTGCACCTTTAAGACAAACACATGACCTAAAAACAGGAAAAATGACCAATGCTGTGGTGGTTGAAGATCCCAGAAAGCTACAGTTGTAACATACTGGTCCATGTAATGGAAAATAACAATAATAATAATAATAGCATGTCTTCAAAGTGACAAAATCTTGCATAAATACGATATGCATCAAATGCCTGTTTTCGGTAGTCATTAAAATAATCCTGAATTTTAGACTGCACCTCACACACTTTCACCCACATCAGTTCTTTTTACTAACTAAAATATAACAAGAAAGAGTGTGTGTGTGTGTGTGTGTGTGTGCGCGCATCTGATGGTACCAAACAGAATAGTCAATGACATTCCCTAAAACTAGAGAGTTACAAACTCTGAAGGCTTTAAAAGCATTTCAAGTAACTCGATTCAAGTTTAGACACTGAAAACAGTGACGAAAACAGAGAAAGACAGACAAAAATGAATTGTGAGAAACAGATTTCAATACAAAAAGAGTTTGTACAAAGAGAACAGATGGAAAAGAGAGAGAAAAGAAAGAAGTCGGTGTCTTTGACGGCGACACCAGTCTCCCTCACTGAGGGGAAACTTTCACATATGCTTGTAGAAAACATAATCACGTGTTAAAGCGCTCTCTCTCGCTCCTCCAGACACATCCCTTACCAACAAGTGCAAAATGCTGGCTCAGCACGGCTCATCAGATAAGCCTGTAAACCATAGAGGAAGTGCGGTAAGGCTGGTTTAAAAACTCACAGGAACGCAAACCAGAGCAGAAGCTGCCGTTCTCTCAGCATCTCCTCCGCCATCTTGATTAATGTTTATCTTCTGTTGTGTAATGTACAGTCTCTTGCGTAGCTGCCACACGCTCTGAGGTAGCAATGTGTGTTCAGTCGGAGATTAGCTTTAGCTGCGTCTGGCTCATGATAAACTCTCCCACGCCGAGGAAGTACATGACCTGCACGATGCCGAAGAGTGGCGCGATGACTAGCGCTCTGCAGCCCGCGCCCTTCAGGAAAGCGGACGGGCCTTCACGACGCATGATCTTACTGTAGAAGGGAAGAAATAAGCAGAGCAGCTGATAAACTAACACATTCCACAACTAGAGATCTGTTTAGTGGTAACATAAGAATAAAAAGGGTTGATCAATCACCTGAAACAGTCAACGATGCCGCTGTAGGTCTCCTCATTGGCTCCTTTGCTCAGAGACTGTAGTCTGGTCTTTACCACTGCACAGAAACAACAATAGTTAGCGTCAGGGTTCTTACACCTTTTCCAGAATCAAATTTAAGCATCAATCACTTTTCCAGTGCATTTACAAGTGTGGTAAATTACATATTATATCAGATGCATTTTGTTACAGTATTTTAGAGAAACAAATAAAAACAATAATAACAATACTAATAATAAAGTCAATTTTAAAAAATAACTAAATAATAATTATTTATACATGATATATATATATATATATATATATATATATATATATATATATATATATATATATATATATATATATATATATATATATATATATATATATATATAACGCAAAAAATAAATAAAATATATCAATAAAAAAAATAATAAATAACAATAATAAACTAATAAAAAATAACAAAAATTTATAATTTTTAAATAATACTAATAATACATGTAAAAGTAAATTAACAATAAATAAAACATAAATAATTAAATAATAAAACTATAAAAAATAAATACAAATACATCAAATAAATACATATAAATGAATAAAAACAAATAAAAATAAATATAAATACAACAAATAATAAAAAAATTTAAATCAACAAAAACATAGATTAAAAAATAATAATAAATGAATAAAAATAAATAATTAAAGATAATAAATAAAATAAACAAATGCATAAAAACAAATAAAAATAAATAGAAATAAAACAATAAAAATTTTAAATAATCAACAAAAACATAATAGATTAAAAAAATATTAATAAATGAATAAGAAATAATTAAAGATAATAAATAAAAAAAAAAACCAAATGAATCAAAACAAATAAAAAATAAAACAAAATGTGTATGTATACATGGATGGATAGAGCCCCAACCTTCTTATTAACATTCAAATACAGAAACTTTTTGCATCTTAAATGTGTCATCCTTCATCTTCTCTTTATATGAACAAACATTTATTTTTAAGAGTTGAATATAGAAACATGACATTATTTTTTGTTGAAATAAATTACACATTAAAGCCAAACAAAAACAAAGTGGGTGAGCACTTCATTGATAAAGACCTAAATAAAAAGGGGGAGAAAAAAAATCCTCTTACCATCACATGGATTGACAGCAACCGCAGCCGTTGAGCCTGCAACACATCCAGAGATGAAGGACCAATAAAATGGCGCCGCCTCATCAGGGGAGGGTTTGCCCAGCTTATTCAGATTTGCAAAGAGAGGGAAGTAGACGATCGAGAAAGGCACATCTCTAAAAGAGTGAAAAAAGACCACTGGTTAATTTACGCCCTCATCAGTGTGCAGCTTGACATTTGGAGTTGAGGTTTTAGCATGCATCACCTCAGCAGAGTTGCTCCGAGACCCTTGTAGAGCCCCTGAATGCCCTGAGTGTGCAGCAGCTCTCTGGCGATCTGGGTTGCAGAAACGGCTCTGACTGATGGATTGGGGACCACGTTGTAGGAGCGGCTCAGCACAGTGTTTGCAGCCAGTCTGGTGGGAGGAATCAGGCCTGGCTTTCTCTGCTGGGCAGCTGGGAATATGAGGATCACAAAAGTTATTCTCGCATAACTCAACACATCTCAGTGGGTACCGTAAAGGTGAAACACTTTCAGTGAGATCACTGAACAAAGCCAAGTCAAAAAAAACAAACAAAAAAAAAAATGCTCATTTCAGCAGTTTGCCAAAATGTAATGTATGTTTTATTTATTGCCATGTCAGCAACCAAGGCTATTTTCATGGCAAGAACATTTCAATATTAAAGAACAACAAACAAATGAATACACAAGTTAGCAGTTTACCAAAAGTGAACGATCTGGAAAAACGACTATTGCTCTGGGTAATTACATAATAGGGTGGAGATGCCTTTGATATACAGTGGTCAACATTTGAAGAGGATCAAAAAAGATTTTAAAAACTGTCCTAGGACAAAAATAGGTATTAATCAATAGTGTACATTCTACTGTACATTTCCTAATAAAACATCCTCTTTTGAAGACCTGAACCCAGGCCAAATTAAGGCCTGAGGGGTTCCCAGAATCGCGCATTCCAGCACAGTTGAAGGAAAACCACCCGCTTAGATGCGAGCTGTGATTATTTGTCTGCTGTATCTCGATGTTGTAAGATGCATACTGTACTATTGTCTGGTTTCCGTATTCAGAGGTCAATTTTCACAACAGTCCAACTGCTGACTACCTGCGACTTACTGAAAACTCCCTAGGGTTGAGTTGTCATCGAGGTCCTACAATAATAGTGTGTCTGCTGTGAAAACACTTCAGTTTTATGTTGAATTCATCCTCGCAGTTATGGAAGCGGTAAACATAACATCTCCAGTTTGGTTTATATTAAACACTAGGCCTAAAAAAATGTGTTTGTTTACATAAAGCTCTCTCTATCCAGCCATGTAGATCTGCAAAGTAGACTACTGTACATTCTAGTAAAACAGATTACAACAGAGACATTCAATGATCATGTCTGTAACTGCCTCTCTGGCTATACCACTAACTGTACTCTCTCTCTCTCAAAAAAAAAAAACATTACTAATGCTTTGCTACTTAGACTTTACACACCTGAAACTTGCCTATAGCACTTATTCACTGTTGCTCATAGTTGTGTAAATTGCTTCCTTGTCCTCATTTGAAAGTCGCTTTGGATAAAAGTGTCTACTAAATGTAAATGTAGACATCATTCAGAGAATTTGCATACTAAAAAATTAGGTAATGTCGGTAATTACTAAAATAAATAAATAAATAAATACATAAATTTCACAATAAAGGGGTGTTTTGAAAAAAAAGGCACAAATTATTGTAAATTCAACAATTTCTGCACCAATCAGCAACGGAACCTACCGAGCCTCCCAGCATCCTGCAGTTGAATTTTCAGCATCTCCATTGGAGTAGTAATGATAACCTGGCACATGCCAGCAGCACATCCAGCCAACATCTCTTTAAATACGGTCAGCCCTCTCCTGTAACAAACAGGCCAATACAGCTTTAGACTAAAGCACAGATGTTCCTCAGCCCTTTTCAACGCTTCTTCAAATGCAGTAGAAGCAAACGTACCCATTTCTAGAGAGGTGGCACCTGAAGAAGTCATTCGCTGCCAGTTTGATGGCCTTCTCAGGAGTGACCAGGGTAAGATTAACCGCAGCTCCTAAAAGACAAACAAACAAAGGGTTAAAGAAAACCACACCACAACTGATCACAGATCAGCAGCAAACACACATTCCCCACCACCATCAAACCAGATATAAATGTACAACATGACCTTATCAAATACCATTCAAACAGTAGGAAGACAAAAATGCCACTAACAGACTGTAAAAATAAGCAAAGCTTTTGACAGAACTGTAAGATGATGATGGAGGGGGATTTGACATAATGTGAAAACAAAAAATAAAACAAAATAACAAACAGGTTTTACAGAAATAGGCAGAATATGGAGATGAATATAGTGAGACAAGTGAATGCAGGCACATTCCAGAAAGAGACTGACCTTAGGGCTGTGTAGTATGACAATATACTCAATAGAAGCATGGCCAGAAAGGTGCCAAATTAAAGAGTTTGCGGAGCTGTTAAGGTAGCATTAAATTGGTCTACAGTAAAAAAAACAGTAGTCTAATATCTCAGAACATAGTCAATCAGTTAGCCATGTCTTAAATGTGCTAACTGTGGCATTAACAGAGCAACTTAACCACTGTGTGGATTCAAATGTTGCTTAATTACATTTGTCATGTACTGAAACTTAAAACGTTTAACAGAAATGAAAACCTTTTTTTTTTTTTTTTTTTACACTTCCACCAGCCCTTTTAAGGTCATATAAGTTTTTCGAACGACAAATTAAAAGCTACTAATTTTATGTCAAAGCATTCCCTTCATTTGTGAGGCATTTTGGCTCACTACATTATTAAAAACGTTATGGCACTGTAACAAACATGCCATTATATAAATTACTTTATAAGGAGTTGGATAAAATATTTTCATACTGCCCAGTCCTAACTAAGACCATGTTATTTTAAGATATCAATGTCTTGAATTACAAACTGATCTTAAAAGACAGAACAGACAATGAAAGTAAGTGATAGTGAAAAATATCCAAAATATTCTAGATGTTAACAGAACATGGCAAGATGGGTTAGTACTGAATGAGACGAGAGCAAGGAGAGTAAAGAAAGTGGAAGATGAAAAACTAAATAAATTAGACTAGAAAAAAAAAGCAGCAAAATAAATGGAATATTATACAACAATTATCTAAATAAATAAATAAATAAAAATAAAGTTGGTGCCTAATTGTAATAAAGCAGAGTGGGTAAGAACCATGATAAATGATTTGCCTCCAGCGTGGCTGCGCCTTATCGGCTAGCCTTCATTATCCCAGCGGGGACCCATGTCTGTAACATGAAAAACACAGATGCAAACAACAGCATTCCTCACAGAAACGGAGACCCGGCACAAAACACCGACTCCAATCTCCAAACACTCTTCAAGGACACTTATAGTAGAACAACTCAAGCCAAATCTACCAGATGTATTAACAACATGTATGACTTGCTTCATTTTTACCCTCTGATGCATTATTAATTAGAAACATTTATTTATTTGAGGGGATTACTGAATTCAAAAACAATTTCTTGCTAAATGTATTATTTGCCTCATTAAAAATAGAAGATAAATGGTAAACATTAGGAAGGTGGATCAGCAGTTACACGTTTAATACATGCAATCATGAATTAAAACTAGGATTTATTGTCTAAATTCATACTTTAATAATGTGCAAGCTGACCCAGACTATGTTAAAATAATGGAGTTTGATCTTGTGTGTTAAAATCCATACCCATTCTAAGATACTCATATAGATTTATGGATGAGATTCAAATATATAAAAAGCACACAAAAAGGACTTACATACAACCCTAAATGCTTAAAATACACATGAATCAGAGGGCTAAAAATAAGGGATATATTGTACTCTAGGCTGTTAGTTTGGCCATTTACAAGCCTCTAATATAAGATAGAGTTGACCAAAATGCTTTTGACATTTAGTAATGCATCAATATTGCCATTTCACTGCGACAAAGAGCCCAAAAAATAGTTACAATTATCCATCGTCAGCCAATCTACTCTAATTCATTCTCCAAAACCATGGACTGGATTCCCTCAGGTCTATTCAGGTGTACCCATCATGCCATTTAAGAGTCTATGCTAATCTAACATGTCAATAGAGTGAATCTTACCTCTATACATGCCAAAGTATCCTTCAGTTCGTACGGTTTTGATGAGGCAGTCAATCCTGAGAGACAAACAAATATGTTAACATGAGTCTATTTTTCTTCCAATACATTTATTTATATACATTTATTTAAGAGGTCCCATGAAATTAAAATTAAGTAGTTTAGATGTTAGTTTCACTATTGTTATTTCTTAAGATATCTATAAGCTAGTGTGCTCCAAAACAGTGACAAAATTCATCTTTAGAAGATATAAAACTTATATAAACATGTAAAGCTTCTAGTTTGTCTCTTCCGCCTAAATGGATCAACGGTTTTATTCACCTCACTTCATATTACCAATCAAATGCTGTCTAGTATTTGACATGCCTCGCCCACTTCAAGACACTTCTCATTTGATGCAATTGAGCTCAACCGCTCTCACTGGCAGAGCGGTGATAAAACAAAACGCTATTGGTTGTTTTTAAAAAGTGGGAGTGGCTACACTTTGTCCCACTCTCTTTTTATGTTTCGGTTGAAATTACATCAAACATTGAATAAAAATACATATTTCAAAGCACTTCACGTAAACTTTAAATCAGTTTTATTACTTATCTCTTTTACTTTTGTGATTATTTTAATGTTCTTGTTTACGAAAAGCGATCTGTTATTACGAATGAAGGTAACCTCTATTGGCAACAAAAGTCACGTGTGGTGTGCTCACTATGTGCGGTGTGTCCAGTACGTGTTTACATCATTTACTGGACACAGTCTGGCCTTAATCCTTATAAGCCTATGCAGTGACCATAGTGGCTAGAGCGTCACGTCAGGCGGAAACTAACGTCTGACTGCATCACACATTCCAGAAGGATTAGCCAGCAGTGCAAGTCAGCTTATCAAATCAAAGTGAGAACTGACATTGAGCTATGCCAGTGTATTTGTGAATGTAAAGGTTTGAAGCATTGAGAGGTGTTTTAAGCACTTACATGCTCTTGTAGACTTGCTGGCCTTGTCTTTGGTTCTGGAGTCTGGTCTTGGCTAAATCGATGGGAAACACGCAAGTGACCCCAACGATGCCAGCAATGCCACCATTGATCAGTTTGGCTGGGAGGCTAGAGGGAGATAAAAAATATTTATATATTATTAATAAAATGAAGGTATGTCTGAAGTATAAGAAAAAAAAAACAGAAAAATGCTAAATAACAGAGCCAGAAGTCTAACTATGTACAAAAATCCCACTAAAAATTGAATTACATCAAATAAATAGTGGATGTAATCATTTTAAAAGGGATTATATGGAAAATTGTCAAACTCAAACAGAAAGTATTTGCCATTCACATAGGCTATTAGCAAAATATTTTGCAGTGTTTGCATGTCCTTAACTGAACAGAATTCTGTAATAATAATAATAAAAAAAACAACATTCATTACAAGTTTTTTGTTCCATAAAAGACTATTTTCCATTCATACATTTCATCATTGAGGATTTCTTAAAAATAGGGTAAAAAATCTTGTCTCGTTCTCGTGAACCCAATCTCGTGTCTCGTCGAGTAAGCGTCTCGTCACACTTCTAATATTTACATTATTTTACATTCTATGAATAAAAACACTAAACATTTAAACTACTTAAAGTACATAAAATACTCAAAATAGCTTGTCAAGTTAAAACAAAAGAACATAATAATAATAACAATAATAATGAACTATGGATATAGTAAAGAAATTAACTATTTTAAATATGTACAATCAAATTCAAGCCATTAATAAAGTAAAATTTAAAAAGGGGAACATTTAACTAATAAATTTAACTTTAAAAGCTATAACCAAACATTTAACTACTATTATTAACCAATAGTCAAAAAAAAAGCTCTCTATTGAGAAATCAAAATGTTGAAAAAAAAACCCTTTACAATTAAGTACTTAAAGACTTCTAAATAAATGAAATATAAATAAGTCGATTAAATTAATCTTTAAAATAACAAAAGTGAACATCTGTATGTAATAATACAATAAACTTAAGGATACTTTAGTTAAATCATTAATATCAAGAGACATTCAAGCTGAGAAACTAAAAATAAACTAATTAAAGTCTTAGTGGAGATTTAATCATTTCATTTATGTTGAATGTAATAAATTTTAAAGGGACTATGTGAACTTGTCGAATGCACTGATTTTAAAAATACATACACTCTCTAAAAATTAAATACATTTAACTACTTCAAATAAATAATGACCTTTAAATAAATTCAGTGTAGCTTGTTACATTCAATCGAACATAATAAAAATAATAAATAACAATAAACAATTATAGATAAAAGAAATTAACCATTTAAAATGTCAACAAAAAACTCATTAATATAAAAATGCCATTAAAAAAGAAAAACATTAAAAAGTGGAACATTTAACTATTAAAAAAACTTTAAAAGCTACAACCAAACATTTAACTACTAAAAAAAAAGGAAATCTGAAGTTTGTCATTTATCAAGTCATTAAACTTACATGCTTTCTATTGAGAAATTAAATGTTGAAAATAATATTATAAAATAATATTTACAATTAACTATACTTGTATGAGACTTGTCCGATAAATTAATAATCAAAATAACAAAAGTAGTGAACATTTGTCTTTATGTACTAATACAATACACTTGAGGGTGCTTTAGTTGAACATTAATATCAAATAAAGACATTCAACCCGAGAAATTAAAATACACAAATTAATTCAATAAACCATTATATATTAATAATTTACAGTCTCTCTCATAATGTTACCTGATTTGTTGAGACATGGTAAAACTTCAGCGGTGTGATGAAAATGGAAAGTTTGACGAGAGCTTCTTGAAGTGATCGAGTGAATGAAGTCTGAACTTCAGTAGCAGAGATCTGATGGAAAAACACAGGGACGGCTGTTAACAGACAGCTTTACAACCGGAAAAAATAACTTACAACTCACTGTCATAAGCTCATCCTACGCATCTCATGACGCTTTAATCCACTGTCCAAAACACTCCTGACCCATAAGGTCAAAAGGGACGGGCCACTTCCGGCTAGTGTAACTGCGCGCGCATCTCTGCACTACTGCGCATGTGTTCAAAGGGGGTTTGGCTCTGTGAGTGAAACTGGATATCCTCTATTGAATTTTTTTCTTTTTATTGACGTTAATATTATTGTAAAAGCCAAGGTATCGAATATACAAATAAGATTGGCAATTTAACAAAATAAACCGAAGGAATAGCACAGGTTTGCGGTTTTAAGGACTTTAGGGTTGGATTTCGCCAGATCACCTCACAGGAATGTTACCTTATCTACTTTACTTAGAACCTGACATGCTTCAGTAACATTCCTTTCATACACGCCCATCAGGCTTGCATAAACATGTATTTTACGTTATTTCGATTGCGATTTTCTTTATTTACAAATATGTTACACTTTAACATGTTTCTAGCAGTTGCATTTTAAGATGCAAGTACTAAAAAAACTGTTATAATTATATAATAATAATGATGATGATAGTGCATTGCAAAAAAGAGGGAAATGCACTTACAAATGAATGAAAAGCAGCTTCAAAAGGCGGTTAAGGAAATTCAGTCAGCATTTCTAGAAAAGCGGAAATGAATTACCGGGTTTTGACTAACGGTTTAATTTTCTGGTTAGTTACACGGCAAACTAACGTAAAGCTGATAAAATAAGTGACAATATATGACAGAACACACCTCCATCACAGAAATATTACGATATTATGATCCAACTGATTAACATTAAATAATACCGGTAAGCATATGGGTGGAAAGCTGGCTGCATAATATTCCCACTTCTACAGTATAACATTTTATATTAATATAGTAAATCTATTTTAGTACTAAAACATAATGCTAGATTTCCCCTAAAAAACTTACCTCAGAAAGTAGCAGAAATGAAATATTCTTACGAGTCTCGGTATACCAGAACCTTCCTTGACGAAGAAATTTGAATGAGCGTTTGAATGGAAATTTCCTTTCAGTTTTAACCTGGGAGGCGGGCCTTTCGTGCAGGGTGTAGACTTAAATGTCCAATCATTTTCGATATATTTGCATACACCAAATTCATTCGCCAGTCAGTTCTAAGAACCTCCTCCTATGAGTCAAAGCCGAGGCGCGCGTGTGGACGCGGTGTCAAATTACATCCACCAAATGGAAGGCTGAGGGTATTTTTGTTCGTTGACGTTTACAGAATAAAAGCTCAGCATGTGACGAACACAATACGAACGAGTAAAAATAGAAAGCATCGATAAGACTAATATGTCATTATATACAATATTTACATATTTTTCTATATACATTAAAAACTCTAGATGTCAAGAAAAGAATGACAGTGTGTGTACTTCTTCTGTATTAAAGGGGCAGTTCACACAATAATTTCTGTCATTTACTCAGCCTCACCCTGCTCCAAACCAGTTTTAAGAATTAAAAAAACCGGAAGTCATGGACACCCAGTGTTGTGTAAAGTTACTTTAAAAAGTAATATATTACAATCTTTTAAGAAATGAAAACCTAAATGTTGCTTTAATTACTTTTAAATTAAGAAACAGTTTGGGGATATTTTTAAGCAACCAAAAATCAGAATTTTAAACATTAAAATAGTGTCACGCAGAAAAAATGTTTATGTCTACTAAGAAGAATGAAGATGCCACTTGCTGTCATGTCCGCTTTGGACATTAAAAGGCACATCCACAGCAAAAAAAGGAGAGCCAAAATAAACAAATGGAAGCTCAGAGTAAGGAAGGCTTTGAGGGATGCTGGGAAACCATATTTGAATCAAAATGGAGAACAAAATCCAAGGAAAAATCTACCGCAAGAGTAGTGATTATTACGCTGTTAAAAGCTGATGCGTTTACATGTAATTAGTGGATGTGTGTAAACGTAATATTCTGTATTGCATCTAGTTATTGCCCAGTAGTCATACAACATCATAAGACGTTGTTATTATTAGGTTAGACTTAGGTCATAATGTCAGGTGACCAGCGTCTAAGGACAATGTTATTTTGATGTCCAATAATGACGTCAAATGATGTTGATATTTGGTCGATTTTAGGTGGTAAAAAAGTAACCAAAATCCAACTTCAAGGCAACATCTAAAACCAACATCATATTGACGTCAAATGCTGACATTTATTCATCAGGTATGGCAACCAAAATCCAACTTATGATAAATGTCAATAGTGGTAACGTCCACACAATGTCAAGCTGTTACATAATTAGATGTTGATATTTGGTTATTTTTAGGTTGGACGCTGGACATTGACGTTGGCCTGATGTTAAGTTCTGACGTCAACTCGATTTTCATTTTCAAACAAAATGCAACGTCCCCATGACGTCGTGGTACAGCGTCAATCTGACATCATGTTGACGTCTTGTGCCTGCTGGGTGTTTAAGCCCATTTGGGTCATCATACAGTAAACATCCGTCATCTTCTCATCAGTGACATGCATCTAAACAGTCTCTGGGTCAATGTGTGTAACGATTTTGGACATCTTCTTGGACACTTTTAATACTTGTAAACAGTTTGCTGCAATTATAAATCGCCCATGTCTTGAGGTAGTTCAGTATGATGCGATTCACCTTCTATGTGTGATTTGATTGGACTCGCAGGACTGATTTTTCTAATTCCCATAGACAAGAAAAAATAAAGTAGTGACTGCAGGTTAAAGGAAAGTAGTGAAGTAAAAGTACAGATACAGCACTAAAAGTGTACTCAAGGGTAAGTAAAAGTACACGTTTTTAAAACTACTTAGTAAATGACAATTCCTGAGAAAAACTACTCAATTACAGTAATTTGAGTAGTTGTAATTAGTTACTTTACACCACTGATATCAACCTAAGGTTTGTTGCTGTTTTAAAAAGTAAGATAAAGGAATCAGATCTTGCATGATTTAAATTGATCTGATGAATTGGAGTTATACTGTTATTCCACACTAACTGGACATACAGCGTTCTTCCACATTTGAGAAATATAAATCACAATAACTTTTGATTTTTAATACTGACACTGAAAAGTGTTATCTACTTAGATTTGAGAAGATTTTGTTGTCTATCTTTAAGTAAAATAAAATTATTAATATAATTTTCACAATCCAAATAACAAAAAGTCTTATTACTCAAAATGTAAAAAAATATGGTTCTTCGTGTCAAGGCCTCAATTAATGTTTAATTTACCACTGACTTTAGATATGTAAGTTTCATCTGAGCAGTCTCTATAAAAACAAACACAAGCTGAAAATGATCGATGTAGACTAGTACCCTGTATAACCCAATAAGTTAAGGTAACTCAAGCCGTTTGAGGACACCGATTGCAACAAATCATTTAAGTTGAAAAACAAATCCTAATGAGTATTGTGAACTTAATCCATTTGAGTAAAAGAAGCAAGTTGAGCACAGTAAAACCCAACAAAGGAGAACTCAAACCAACTGAGTACTGTAAAACCCAATAAGTTAAGGCAACTCAAACAGTTTGAGGAAAGCTACAAATCATTTAAGTTAAAAAACAAATCTATATGAGTACTGTGAACTTGCTCCATTTAAGTTGAAGTAATGAGGTATTGAATTAACTCTTTACCTTCAACACTGAGTTTAAAACTCTTTTCAAATGAGTAGAATTAACTTTCAGTCAATTTTGAGTTAACTACACTCATTTCAATTGATAAAGTTGACTGTTGGGTTTTACAGTGTTTATATTTTCTCCAGCAATTACAGAAACTATAATGATACTTTCCCAGACACTAGTTAGCTCTTTCCTTTGATTGTCCTGATTAGCATTATAATTGCATAGAAACAGGACAAAGACGAAATGCAAACAACCTTCCAGAATTCTCTCCACATTACAAAAGAGACCCTGTCATTGTTAACGGTGTCGTCAAGCACAGTGTGTGTTTACATGTTTGGTGTAAGAAGCCTAACTGTGATTACAACACCGCCAACCTCTTCCTACAGAGTAAGATGAAAGTAAATACCTGGAAGTTTCTAATCTAACCACACTCATTCTCAATGAGATTAAGTGAAAACTCCAGAAAGGTCAGCGACCAACGTGCTGCACTTTGTATCTCTGGCTAAGGTTGAAATACGCTTCTAAATTTAAACAGTTATAATAATGGTTGACACAATGCACATGCAGGTGCTATTTTTAACCTGTGTGTGCTGTTGGGGATGATTTCATCCACGCTGGGCTGATTTGGAGTCTTAATATGGTCATAACTTTTTCTGTTTCAGCTAGCAGAATTTTTGGTCACAAATATTGTTTTGACACGTATTTTGAGAAAATGCTTTGATTTTATTTTGTTTTGTTTTTTTAAACTCAATGATACACTCGGGGCAAATTAACTACCCTTTTGTTATGTTAATCAACCTCAGTCCTGATCAAAACTACTAAATTGTTTAGAAATTTACAGGATTTTAATCCTTTAATTGCCAAATTCATAAATAATGTCACTGATTTGGTGAAAAACACACACAACACGGCACATTTTCAATATAAAAAGTAATTGTGGACTGCATTTTTTTCAACCTTTTATCAAAGTCTTGGACACGTGAAACAACATTGCCTTTGATGCATTGTTTTTGATTGGTTTTCATGTTTTCTCCCTAATTTACTGTTTATGGCTGTTTTAGCCCCATAGACTTTCATTATAACTTCCCATTTTTGATTACAAAACCATGACACCATATAGAGTGCATCCGGAAAGTGTTCATTGCGCTCCACTTTTTCCACATCTTACAGCTTTATTCCAAAATGGATTAAATTCATTTATTTGCTCAAAATTCTACACACAATACCCCATAATGACAATGTGAAAAATGATTTTTAGAATTTTTTGCAAATTTATTATCAATAAAAAAGCTGAAAAATCACATGTCCAAAAGAATTCACAGCCTTTGCTCAATACTTTGTTGATGCACCTTTGGCAGCAATTACAGCCTCAAGTCTTTTTGAATATGATGTCACAAGCTTGGCACACTTGTCTTTGGGAATTTTTGCCTATTCCTCTTTGCAGTACCTCTCAAGCTTTATTAGGTTGGATGAGAAGCGACAGTGTACAGCCATTTTCAGATCTCTCCAGAGATTTTCAATAGGATCTAGGTCTGGGCTCTGGCTGGGCCACTCAAGAACATTCACCGAGTTGTTGTGAAACCACTCCATTGATATTTTGGTGGTGTGCTTTGGGTCATTGTCCTGCTGGAAAATGAACCATCGCCCCAGTCTGAGGTCAAGAGCAGGTTTTCATTCAGGATGTCTCTGTACATTGCTGCATTCATCTTTCCCTCTATCCTGACTAGTCTTCCAGTTCCTGCTGCTGAAAAACATCCCCACAGCATGATGCTGCCACCACCATGCTTCACTGTAGGGATGGTATTAGCCTGGTGATGAGCGGTGCCTGGTTTTCTCCAAACGTAACACCTGGCATTCACTCCAAAGAGTTTTTTTATTCATCAGACATCAGACCAGAGATTTTGGTTTCTTAAGGTCTGAGAGTCCTTTAGATGCCTTTTGGCAAATTCCAGGTGGGCAATGGCTTCCGTCTGGCCACTCTACCATACAGGCCTGATTGGTGGATTGCTGCACAGATGTTTACTTCTGTAAGGTTCTCCTCTCTCCATAAAAGAACTTATCGGGTTCATTACCATCGGATTATTGATCACCTCCCTGACTAAGGCCCTTCTCCCCCGATCACTCAGCTTAAATGGCCGGCCAGCTCTAGGAAGAGTCCTGGTGGTTCCCAAACATCTTCCACTTACGGATGATGGAGACCACTGTGCTCATTGGAACTTTTAGAGCAGCAGAAATTTTTCTGTAACCTTCTCCAGCCTTGTGTCTCATGACAATCCTATATCTGAGGTCTACCAACAATTCCTTAGTCTTCATGCTTGGTTTTTGCTTTGACATGCACTGTCAACCCTGGGACCTCATATAGACAGGTGTATGCCTTTTCAAATCATGTCCAATCAACTGAATTTACCACAGGTGAACTTCAATTAAGCTGCTGAAACATCTCAAGAATGATCAGTGGAAACAGAATGTACCTGAGCTCAATTTTGAACTTCACGGCAAAGGCTGTGAATACTGATGTACATGTGATTTTTCAGGTTTTTTATTTTTAATAAATTTGCAACAATTTAAGAAAATGTAAATGTAAAATATGTAAAAAATAAATGAATTTCATCCATTTTGGAATAAGGCTGTAACATAAACATTGTGGAAAAAATGAAGCGCTATGAATACTTTCCGGATGCACTGTAATCATGCATTTTTGATTGTTGGTGGTTTTCCCTGTTGGGAAGAGGTAAAATTAGTCATTTTTACTGTTGATCATCGTTGTCACCATTAACCCTTTACATAGGCATATGCCTAAGCAAAAAAAAGCTTAGTATCTGCATTTTATATGGAGTATAACAGCAAATTAAAGTGTGTATATGTGTCTATGAGGTTAGGAGTGACCTTTGCGCACTGACCTTGATGAGTCTGAGAAAATCAAAATATACATCTCAGCTCTCAGAACTACATGGAGTGAACGAAAACAAAGACTGTGTATTTATGCACCATGGTTATAATGGAAAAAACAACCACCAACAGTAAATTAGGGTGAAAAAATTAAAATCTGACAATGCATCAAAGCAAATGTTGTTACTAATTCTTCACATGTGCAAGAATGTGATAAAAAGGGGAAAAATCCAGTCCACGATTAAATGCGTCATTTTGTTTTTTTTCAACAAATCAATGACATCACTTGTGAATTTGGCAATTAAAGTGTTAAAACCCTGTAATTTTTCTAAAGTTATTATCAGGACTAAGGTTGATTAACAGATTTATGCAAAAAACAAACAAAAGATATCTATCTGATCTATATCTGATGCATTTTTATAGCAGTTTAATTCAGTGGATGTTTTCATTCCTAACATAACAAAAGGGTAGTATATTTGAACAGTGCATAATGGTTAATGTATCAAGACTTCAGCTGGTGGTTTCCATTCACAGCTTTATTTAGCTCATTGATTCATAGCATGTGATCCTGCTATTGATCAGGTCTAATTAACATTCTGACTTACCAAGTAAACGTCGTTGATTGTTATTCTTATTACTATACTGCATGACTGCATCTTGTCATGCTGTAGATTTTTGTTCCAGGCTTATCTTATTTTTTTTTTCTTTTTCCAAGAACTGACTTGTTTAGACTTGAATGACAGCTGAAAACTATTTAGGTCATCACAAAGCATCCAAAACCTTGCAATGCATTTACATGACCCAGATTTTAAATATCTAATATAGTTTTTCTACATCTGGATGCAAACACTACTACATGCATAATTAATGGCGCACCAAGCAGAAAATATATGCAGTGGTAAGAATGTCTAAGGTATTTTATGGTGGCCAAAACACATTCACAAACATTCTTATTTAGATGGGAATAAAATATTTTGGAATAGTAAAGATGAATAGTCATGTGAAATAATTAAAATAAATCATTGACTTCTGCTATCTTCATTAGTTTAAAAAACAACTTTAAAAGGCATCTTTGGAGATTGTTCTTTTCTGTGGATATAAAGTAAGCCAATGCACAGTTCAAGTCTTTAGCATGCTTGGATGTTGGTGCAAAAGCAATTTGTTTTTCAAATATTTCCTGAATCGAGGCAACATTATAGCACTATATAGCATATGCTGGATAAGTTGGCGGTTCATTCTGCTGTGGTGACCCCTGATAAATAAAGGGACTAAGTCAAAGGAAAATGAATGAATGAATGTTTCTGGAATCATCTGCTGAGCTCTTAATGTGGAGGGTTCTTTTCTACTGGTGAATCTGTTGCCCTAAAAAAATAGTTGAAAATAAAATTTGAATATAGCGTAGCGAATGGTTTAACAGAAAATTTTCTAAATTTTTAAATTGTTTTAAAACCTTGACTTTTCCAGATCATCGTCCAATGCCCTTGAAAAAGTAGTCCCAACTGAATCTGGCTTAAACTTACTCTACAAAAAATGCAAGAGTACAAAACACCCAAAATATCAATGCTAAAAAATGCTTCCATTTTAAGTTCCTTGTTATGGAAAGATACCCATAGACTGTGTCCAAACTTGTTTGATCTTGCCTGAAAATGCATCTTTTCTCTCTCTTCGTTTTAGTCTTGTGTCCACAGGCATATTTGTTGCGGAAATGAAGCTTTTTTGAAAATGTTTTCTGAAGTGTAAAATTTTAATAATGGATATTTCAATCAGTATTGTGCTGTGCAAATGAAGGTCATCAAAAAAGATGACACATGATGAATCATGTGCTGGAGTCATTTGACTCATTCAGCCTAAAGCAAGATGTTGTTAAATATTAGGTGTGTCCCAATTCACACCCTATACCTTAGTGGTTCTCAATTCCAGTCCTCGGGGCCCCCCGCCCTGCTCATTTTGTATGTCTTCCTTAACACATCTGATTCAGATTATCAACTCATTAACAGAGAGATCCATGAACTGATCCCTGCATGTCAAATAAAAGAGACATACAAAATGTGCAGGAAGGGGGAAGCCTGAGCACCAGTATTGAGAAACACTGCTATACCATATGTACAAGCACTGCTCCCTACGCTATTTAAAACACTATTAAAGTTCAACACATTTAAAGTTGGTCTTTTCTTAATTATTAGTGTGAACACTACATTACTTGCACTTATTCATTCATTCATTTTCTTTCCAACTTAGTCCCTTTATTAATAATGGGGTTGCCAGCGGAATGAACCACCAACTTATACAGCATATGTTTTTATGCAGTGGATGCCCTTCCAGCTACAACCGATCACTGGGAAACACCCATACACTCTCATTCACACACATACACTACGGACAATTTATCTTACCCAATTCCCCTATACCACATGTCTTTGGACCTGTGGGGGAAACTGGAGCACCCGGAGGAAACCCACGTGAACGCAAACTCCACACAGAAATGCCAACTGACCCAGCCGAGGCTTGAATCAGTGACTTTCTTTCTGTGAGGCGACATCGCTACCCACTGCGTCACCACTACTTGCACTTACACTAAGGCATATTTTGTGAGCACACAAATTGCAACACTCCTATTAATGTGTTTGTATGCTTCATTGTATACGTCATTTATTCAGTCAACAATGTTTACTCGCAGTTGTGGTTGAGTGATGCAATGCGAGGGCAGTTTTACTCATGCACAGTATAATAATGTATCCGTATGGATGAGCATCTAACATTTTCAAAGACATTCAGATTAGTGTAGACAAACTCAAATCTGAACTTCACAGCTTCTCAGCCTTCGGTTTATGTTTCAAGTCTAGCCAGTTTTAGCAAGAGGAATGTGGCAGAAAAATTCCACTGGACGCTAAACACATGGGCAAGGTATGCTAGTCCCACCAACCGCTCAAAATACTGCTGAGCAGCCGGATTCCAGCAGGTTTATTGTTGGATGTATTATTATATCAGAGCATTGGACTTTCACAACACAGACTCATGCACTATTGTCAAGAAAGCCTCTGCGCCATTCACATTTGATTGGCCGGATTGTGACCAAGCCGACAGGAATCCTTGGATAATATGAAGGGGATCACAGTGGAATGGCATCTCTTCAAGTAAATGAACATGATTAAAGGAGAAAGAATGAAATAAGAGCTGAATGATGGGAAACAACGTCATTTGCAATTCATGCATGAATGGAATTAGCATGCATTTGTTCCTGTTCTATGTTTCCACTGGAACAAAAGAGGACATACAGTATGTGATGATACTGTGTGTATGGTTTTCCCGTTAGCGAGGAGTGATACTGTAGGTCATGTTTGTACTGTTGACAGGACATTGACTATGAGGCGGGACGTATTTCATTTGTTGTCCTGCCATGAACTTCAAACATGTGACTATGGAGTCAGTTCTTGACCTCTAGGCAATTCTCTCACCATACTCCTCTGTTTTCTGGAAAATAAAAAATGTTTCATTATGGCGTGACAGCCATAAAAGAAAAACAAAGTAACTTCTGGTTACAATTACCTATAAAACACAGTATGGCCTATAAAGACAGTAAAAAAAGACTAGAATGAATGCAAACTTG
The DNA here is from genome assembly GCF_903798145.1 of Danio aesculapii. Classification (NCBI taxonomy): domain Eukaryota; kingdom Metazoa; phylum Chordata; class Actinopteri; order Cypriniformes; family Danionidae; genus Danio; species Danio aesculapii. The sequence goes on along the minus strand of NC_079440.1, from coordinate 51,623,071 downwards.
GGTTAACCATGCATCCTCTGAGCTCATAATATAAATAACCCACAGCTGTTTGCGTCTCTAAATACGCATTATCTAGCAATGAGTGCTCATTTACCACACACAAACACACTGCAATGACAGCTACTTCTTAGACAATTAAAGTTAAACGACAATAAATGCTGGTTAAGTATAAAGCAGCTCTTTTAATGAACAACATTTACGCAAAGCAAAGCTTTACCAAGTGGCATGATTTCAAAATGAGGTATCAGGGTGTTTAGTTTGATTACAAGACAACTGTCAAAGCAGTCCCTGTTTACTTAGACTAAAAATGCTGCATTATGCATGCCAGGCTATTAGTTAATGATGTGACTTTGTAAAAAAAAAAAAAGAACACTATAATTTTGTGCAGTTTTGTACTCCGCCACTGTTGTTTTGGCTGTCAAGTACTCGCCTACAAACAAAATAATCCCACTTTATTTTAAGTGACCTTAAACACTGTGCACTTACAATTAAATCAATCATCTGGTATAATGCACATACATGTTTTTAAACTGTACTTATTTTAAAAATGATTTGCATGTAATTACATCTGTTATTAATTTCTTAAATTACCTTCATAATTACAATGTTTACGATCCTAGACACCTTACCCATATCCCTCCTTAGTAGCACCATAAATGTGCGTAGTATCACCATAAATGTCAACCCAGGCTCATTCTGAAAACGTACCTCTACAGATGTTTCTGGAGACCGCAAAATTCGTCCCGGTTGCTCGTTTTTCTACAGTTTTTGTTTTCGCGAATCCACGAGAGGCTGCTGTGTACGCTTTTTGTAATCTCAAATTTCCCTCGCGAGTGCCATTCGCACCTCTGGTTGTGTAAACCCACCAGAGGCTGCTGTCGACTGACTTTTGACACTTTTTGACTGACTGAGCGATCGATCGACTGACCCACCCTCCCCCTTCCCTAAACCCAACCAATTTTATCGATTGACCCGCCCACCCACTTACCTATACCCAGCCAACACGTTTTAAAAGCAATCCAAAAAAATAAAAGCCCTCGTCTGATTTTTTTTTTACCACGTTTTCAGATTTTACCACATTCTCACCCTGCTATTTACTTGTTTGTTTTATTTTTTCGATTCTGTTTTTGTCTTACCCGCTTTCTGGAACTGCTTTTCACCAGACTCAAACCCCGTCGTCGTGGTCAACTCCTCTGTGCGTCTCAAGTCCGACGACGTACATGGCACGCTATCGGGACAAACTGGTTGCAGCTGGAATGCCGTCCATACGGAGGTAAGCGGAAAAAGGAACTGCGTCACATCGCCCTGTAGCGTTCGATTAAAAAAAAAATTAACAACAGCCATACGTACCTCTGGCTACGTAATTTGCGGTCTCCAGAAACGTCTGTAGGGCTACCTTTTCAGAATTAGCCTGTGTTGATAAATGTACAATACAATTTAAACTACAATATATCGTTTCAGCATCAATATCGCAATGTGTGCATTCACAATAGTCACATCGCATAGACATGCAATGTTGAGTTGGGATTAAATCTGAGCAAGAGCCACTGTTCAGAACAGGAGATTTGTGGAATTATTGCAGAGTTTAACCATGATGGACTGAAATTGTATCATTTGCATGTTTTTTAAGGCCTGAGAGAGATTTAAGTAGTCATCCAGCAGGCACAGGACGTCAACATGACGTCAGATTGGCGTTGTACCCGAACATCGTGTGGGACGTTGCATTTTGTTTAGAAATAAAATTCAGGTTGACGTCAGAACCCAACATCAGGCCGATGTCAATGTACAACAGCGGACAGACGTTTGGTCACTTTCCAACGCAACCTAAAAACAAAATATCAACGTCTAATGTACAGCTTGACATTGTATGGACGTTACCACTATGATGTCTATCAGATGTTGGATTTTGGTTGCCATACCTTACGAATAAATGTCAGTATTTGACGTCAATATGACTTTGGTTTAAGATGTTGGCTTGACGTTGGATTTTGGTCACTTTCCAACATGACATAAATTCAACAAAATATCAGCGTCTTTTCACATCGTCATTGGAAGTCAAAATAAAATTGTCCTTAGACGTTGGCGACCAAAATCTAACCTAATAATAATGTCTTATGATGTTGTGTGTCTGCTGGGCATCAAAAAACAAAAAAACAAAACCTAAGTTACCCTAATGTCTAATAATAAAGAACAAATTAAGAGTTTATTGAAGCAAATGTCAGAGTTAATGGTAGTCCAATAGCGGGAAGTGAGCTTTAAAACAATAGGCGACTAATAGGTGAATAATAAATTCTTTTCAAGTAGTGCTATTCAATAATTTGGTGAAATTGTATAGATGCATTATATCGCAATATATATAAAAAATAAAATATCGCAATGTCAGATTTTTCCATTATTATGCAGCCTTAATTTAAACACAATAAATAATTTTTCAAATGTTTTTTTTTCAAATCATGTTTTTATAGTTAAAATGGACAAGATTTTCAAAAACTGCCACTTTGAAAGTTGTTTTAAAAGTTTGCATTTTCAGTCTCTCACAAACATTGTTTTCATGTAACTAAACTGCAAAAATTCATCCACTATCAGCTCAGTGTAACAACATTTGGTTCAACCATTGGCCAAAGGCGAGAATATTTGTTTAACAACAAATGGCAAATAAGACAGAAGGAATGTTTGGAGAACCTGTTTTTGCAGTTTTGGCCAATCTGATCTTAAGAAAACATCTATTTTACAAACGAACATTTCTCTGACTTTGTGATTTACACAGAACTGTACAGTATTTTAGGAAAAAGTAAGCATGAAGGTTTATTTTTATACCTAACTTCCAGATCAGTCAGAATATATACAATTTCATATGAGCCTAGCTAAGAAATTAAGCATTGTGATTTGCAATGTTTCTAAGATGTTCAAATGTCCAATTTGCTTGTCATGATTAGTGACCTTATTAGTGACCTTATTTTTAAAGGCACGTGTTATGCAACTTCTAATCTCCGTTGCTCACAATATTACAATCTTGGTATGTTTGAAAAATTCCAAGAATGTTAACAATCTGTAATAATCAACATCAAGGGGGATGAGAACATTTTCAGATTGTTCATCAAGAGAAAGTTTATCAAGTTAAACATAATAAAGATGTTGTAAGAATGTTGTCCTAAGAACATTCTCTCAGCATTATGAGGGAGCATATCAAACATCAATAATGTTAATGTTACTTGAAGAAAGTTTTAGCTTTCCATTTACATAACCATTATAAAACATTCCCTTAGTTATACAAAACCAAATGTTTGTGAAACGTTGTTGTGTGTTAGTTCTTGAATTGAAATTACTCACTTCAATTTTTGCATTGCTTTAATCCATTGCACGAGTAGCCTTTCACCTTCAAACCAACTGTAAACCACAATAAAGTTGGAATAATTTCAGAAATACAAACTGCTAAGCCATAAACACCAACGATAATGATAAAGCTCAGTTTTATGAAAGCATTTTCTCCTGTATTTTTTATGGCAACCCTGCCAGTCAAACACTAAAACACCATTAAAGTTCACAAAAGGTCTATTATCCATAAAGGCATAAGTATTTGAACCCTATTAAAACCACACCTTCTTTTTAAACCACGTTTGGCCTCAATAAACACATCAGATGCTGGATATAAAATACAGCAAACGTAATGGATTAGGTAACTTTATGACATAGGGTTTACTCAACAATTATCTAACAAACAACTGTTCCCATGAGCATGAAGACTTTAATTTTAGATTCAGCCAAGGAATAATCAAATATTACTCATACTGGTCCCAATATGCCTGCACGTAGTTGCTCTCCTCTGGGTATAGATGATGCACAGGTTTAGAGCATCTCATCCCAGCACTGCGGGTTTTGAGGGCACATTCATCACTAACGGTTTTGCAGGTGCTGCAGTGGCAGCTAAGTGCCACCGGGTAGGTGAAGTGAGGATCTGCATGTGAAGGACATCCGGGCAATACGGCTGTCCGGTACTCGACTTCCTGATAGGTGCATCCCCTTTGAACAATAAAACGAGGACCCACCAACTCCTTCAGGTTACTGTCCTGTGAAATGAATGTTTGGTGGACATTTAGCCATATTGTGACTAAATATTTCAGAAAGCATTTGATCATTTGATTGTGCACTTTTGTTCTACTATGGTACCCAAAATGAAATGATATCCACCATTTCCCAATGCCTTATGATGCTTTGCATGAATTATGGAAGTAGATTCTGATAAACAGTAAACAATCAGTGAAATGTGTAAGAAAAAGGGAACAATGAGGTGTCATTATTCTCTTCACAATACATTCAATTTTAAAAAGCAACTCGAAATCCCATATAGAAATCTGATATAATGAAATATACACAAATTGCATATATGAATTATTTTTTTTTCACATGTTTAAACTATGTCATATATACAAATAATATTTCAAAATATTGCAAAAATGGCCATTTATCAACCATTGGAATGAAAATATGGTCACACTTTACAATAAGGTTTCAATAGTTAATGGATTTACTAACATGAACTAATTATGAACAATACTTGTACAGCATTTATTAATCATAGTTCAACATTCACCAATGCATCCAAAATCATACTTGTTAACATTAGTTATTGCACAATGAGTTAACATGAACATTAAGCAACATGATCAAATACTGTAATAAATGTAAATTAATTTGAAGTTTGAATTTGAAAATCCAGTGATTAAAACAAATATACATGGCCATTTTTGGAATATTTGTAAATACCGTGTATGTTGCATATATGACATATTTTTTTCACAGTTTTCACAGAATTATTAGCCCCCTGAATTATTAGCCCCCCTGTTTATTTTATTTCTGTTTAACGGAAATAAGATTTTTTTATACACATTTCTAAACATAATAGTTTTAATAACTCATCTCTAATAACTGATTTCTTTTATCTTTGCCATGATGACAGTAAAAAAATTTGACTAGATTTTTTCAAGACATTTCTATACAGCTTAAAGTGACATTTAAAGACTTAACTAGCTTAATTGGGTTAACTAGGCAGGTAAGGGTAATTAGGCAAGTTATTGTATAATGATGGTTTATTCTGTAGACTATCGAAAGAAAATATAGCTTAAAGGGGCTAATAATTTTGACCTTAAAATGGTTTAAAAAAATAAAAAAATGCTTTTATTCTAGCTGAAATAAAACAAATAATACTTTCCAGAAGAAAAAATATTATTAGACATACTGTGAAAATTTGCTTGCTCTGTTAAACATCATTTGGGAAATTTAAGAAGAAAAAATATCAAAGGGGGGCTAATAATTCTGACTTCAACTGTATATGTGGAAATCCAAATATGAACTTGCATGTTATATATGTAATTTGCATATATTGGATTTCTTTATAGGATAATACAATTTTTTTAGTAGTGCATGAATAACCCAGAAAACTGCAAAATTTCTGCAGGAATACTACAGACTTGTTGAATATTACTGTACTTTGAGGAATACAATTTTTTAAGCTTTTTCCAAAAAACATGCCTGTGATAGTTAGGCACGGGACAATAACTGTTTTCAAGGTATACCACGGTTTGGAAAAGTCAAGGTTTTAAAACTGCCCAAATTTTCTGCTATACCATTCCGTTTTGAACGGTAAAGAAATCTGTGTTTAATGAAAACAGCAGAAGTCAATGATTTATTTGAATTATTTAGCCTGACATGTTTACTGCTCCGAAATACTTTAAATGTTTCTCAAAATAAAATATATTGTGTTTAAAGGGGAAAAAAGTGTTTGTGTTTTACCCAGACATTTAAATAGAATATATTTTGGAGCAGTCATCGCAATATCGTGATACCGTGATATTTTTATCCAAGGTTATCATACCATCAGAATCTTATACCGGCCATGCCTAGTGATGGTAATGTCACTTTAACTTATACCAAACTTAACTATTACCAAACTTAACTATTTTCATGATGGATAAAATTAAACAAAGCCATTTTCATTTACACTACATAATGTAGATGGATTATTTTGTAGTGCAACTTTATAATTTAATGTCATTTGTTTCAGATGATTTGATTAGAAATTCCCCAAACTCAAAACACAACAGTCACGTACACTGTTAAAAATTCCACACAATTCATTCATGTTGTCCCAATACAAATCGATTAACTTAACATAACACTTTTAAAAAATGTATGTGGATTGAACATAAAAAAATGAAGTTGGCCCAATTAAATCTCAAGAATTGTGCTGTTTCAGCTCATTTTCAATACGTAGTTTTAACAAACAACTTTTTTTTTTGAGTGTAAGAAATAAAAGTACGAAAGCTGTCACTGGTGTGACACACTTTCAAAAGGTATACATTTATATCTTAAAGGTTAATAGTGATACCTTAAAGATGCATATTAGTACCTACAAACCTAAAAGGTTATGCTATTCTCACTTTAAAAAAATGCTTTTCTTATTTAGAGTTGTTGTCTTGTTTCTAGTCCAAATACCTAAAAATTCTTAAATCAGAATGCATTTCCTAAACAAGCATAAATATTCTTGTTTTCAGAAATAATGTCAAAATTAAGTGCATTTTCTCTAAAAACAAGCTAAATAATCAGCTAATGAGTTAAGTAAAATTGCATAGTTTTCGTTTTATAATAGCTTTAACTCTTAGATACCTATTGAAACGGTATCATCCCAGTGACAGCTTGTTTATACCTTTATTTCTGAGAGTGTACGATGGAAATATCATTACATCTGATTGTATTCTACAGAATGAGGGGGAGTAAACAATAACAGAATTATCTATTGTGTAAATCAGCTTATCGCACTGCAAGAAGACACTCGTGTGCTCTTGGACCTAGTTGACTATATATAGCGTCTTCTTCACATACACTAAGCTGTGTCCACTTACCCTGGAGAAACAGAAGCCCATACAGATGGTGGTGTTGACTGCCACACAGTAATTGCACTCCTGTCTCTCAATGTAGATGGTGTAGTCAGTGGGGGCACACATGGGCACGGCAACCTTCATTAAAAGTCCCAGCATGCCAATAACATACAGGAGAGACATTATTGCTGGTGGCGTATGAGGATGTCTGTTTTGGGAAACTACAGTGAATGTAATGACAATATAATACACAACTAGACACAGTAGCGACACGATTGAAAAGTCATCTTATTCAATATGAATTCAAAATTTAGCGGTACATTCAATATTTTTGGTAAAATGCAAATTGTAGTTGGTGTAAACATGCAAAACTTGAACTTTCATTTTAAACTTGTGATTTGTTGTTAGGTGTGATTATTCAGAGAGTGGTTAAATGGTTATAAAGGATGATATTAAGTGTACTTGAGCTATTTATAACATACCTACCACAGAGCTAAATAGCAGCATAAAACTAAATACCTACTTCTGATTTCAAAATATCTAAATAATAATTTCATAAACTTATTTTTACATGGCATTACAATCATATATGAAATTATTTTTTGTAATTATTTTTAAGGGGGTTTTCACCTTTTATTGGGATAGGATTATGGAGAACAGACAGGAAAGCATTGGGAGCAGAGAAAGGGGAAGGATCGGCATAGGATTTCAAGCCATGAATCAAACTCAGGTCACTGTAAGCACCATAGTGCCATGTGGTGCACTTAACCACTAGGCTATTGGTGCCAACATGTGTGAAATGAATAATGCTATTTGCTATTGACATGCTTATCGCAGACTTATCTCTGTGATTATATATAATCAGCCATATAAAAAAATGAAATAAAAGTTAATATTAACTTTTATAAGTTATTATTCAATATAAGTTTTTTTTTGTTGTATTTACAAGGTTTGTATTTGAGTAAAATGTTAATATTTGTTTTATTTTATAAAGGTCTGACCATATTTGTTAAACAATTCAAATACAAAAAAAATGTGATTTATAGTAAATGACAAATAGTCAAAATTACATTTCATTTGTATTGTTGTGTCTAAAAATTTATCTATGTAAACATGTCTGAAAACATAGCATTGTTTTTATTTAAAAAATTTAGGAACAAAAGTTTTAAATTACATTTTATTTGAAAAAAAAAAATGGCATCCATAGTTTACAGCAGTGTTTCCCAACCCTGTTCCTGAAGGCACACCAACAGTACACATTTTCAACCTCTCCCTAATCAAACACACCTGAATCATCTCATCATAACATCAGAAGAGACTCCAACACCTGAAGTTAATGGGTCAGAAAAGGGAGACATCCAAAATATGTACTGTTGGTGTGCCTCCAGGAACAGGGTTGGGAAACACTGGTTTACAGAATTGAACAAAAATATTTTTTCCTCAATCGTAAATCTACACTACCTGACAAAAGTCTTGTTGTTGATCCCAGTTGTAAGACCAACAAATAATAACTTGATCAAGTTGATCATATAGAAAAGTAGTAGATTTTTCTGATGAATCATCTGTTGAACTACAAATCATCACAAATACTGCAGAAGACCTATTGTAACCCACATGGACCCAAGATTCTCAATAAAACAGTGAAGTTTGGTGAAGAAAAATCATGGTTTTACATTACATTACAAACCATAGGAGAGTGCAAATACTTCAGCAGGATAGCGCTTCTTCTCATACTTCAGCCTCCACATCAAAGTTCCCGAAAGCAAAGAAAGCCAAGGTGCTTCAAGATTGGCCAGGCAGTCACCAGACATGAACATTATTGAGCATGTCTAGGCTAAGATGAAAGAGGCGGCATTGAAGATGAATCCAAAGAATCTTGATGAACTCTGAGAGTCCTGCAAAAACGCTTTCTTTGCTATTCCAGATGACTTTTTTAAAAAGTTATTTGAGTCATTGCAGAGATGTATAGATGCAGTCCTCCAAGCTCATGGGAGTCATACACAATATTAATTCTGTTTCCACTGCACCATGACTTCATATTCTAAACTGTACATTATTTCTGTTAAGTGACAAAACTTTTGTCTAAGCAAAGTCAGATCTTACTGTCATAAATCAAGGTATGATCATATTTTATTTTGGTAAAATAAGCGTAATCTAGAGGCTTTTGCCTTTCATATAAGCCACTTTTGATACCAAGTGATCAACTAGAAGTCAAGTTATTATTTGTTGTTCCTAAAACTTGGATAGGCCACAAAACTCAGGTAGTGTATATAATACCTAAATTATGGATCAGTGTTTCATACACATAATGCCCAGCTCAATCATCCCAACTAATGTATCATCTACAATTTCAAGTTTCGATGAACTTGGAAAAGTGATCAGGGCCAAAACTAAGTTGAGTTAAAAATTCATTGTGAAAAGATGCCAAAGTAAAGATCAAAGACCCACAATGCAATTTAAAAGTAAAAACACATTTAAAATAACTGTTCATAGTTCTGTTGAAATACACATTAACATAACAGATATTGTTTTACACTGCAGTACTACAATAAATCAACAGAGTCCTTACCTGAAGTGTCTGGTTTAACCTGCTTGTGTTGAAAGGCTTCTGCTCTTATACAGAAACTGATCCTGATCTCCATCTGTCTCCATCATCATCATTATCATCCACCCTGCAACATGCATAAAACAGACGCTTTCAAACCAAATTGGCCAGATGCTGCATGCTCACTATTCAGAATTCACTAAATATTCAATGCATCTCAATTAGTGAGGATTTTCTATCTGTGTTCTGAGGTCTGACTTCAGATATATATATTCTAAAATCCCTTGTAAAGTAAAAAAAATCTAAGAATGAATATATTAATATATAAGCAATAATTTTAAAATAGCTTTTTAGTGTAGCTCTTAAAGGGATAGTTCCACCAAAAATTAAAATTGTGTCATCAGTAACGCACCCTTTTTGAGTTTCTTTCTTTTACTGAACACCAATGAAGATATTTTGAAAACAACTGGAAACCTGTAACTATTGACTTCCATAGTATTTGTTTGTCTATGTAAGTTGATGGTTGCAGATTTTCAACTTTTTACAAAATATCTTCTGTAGTGTTCAACAGACACAAAAAGAAACTCATATAATTTTGAAACCACTTGGGGGTGTAATTAGTGAGTAAAATGTTCTTTTTTTGGGTGAACTATCCTTTTAAGAGAATTAGATGAAAAATCTTTAATGATTATTGACCTAATACTTTATATGAAAGTCTTAAAGCGCACATATTTAATCCCTTTTCCAAGATTTAAGATCTTTTGTGTCACCAGAATGTGTCTGTAAAGTTTCAGCTCAAAACACCCATCAGATTATTTATTATAGCTTTCAGAATGTTGGAATTTTCTGCTCTGAACACAATGTGGCTGTTTTTGTTGCCTGGGTCTTTAATGCTAGTTCTCCCCACCCACTGTTCCCACATGCCTGTCAGAGTGTGCCGCAATATCTGCCTCGGCTGCATCAGATAAACAGCACAGTGACAGACATGAAGGGAGCAGATCTCACGTAACGTTTGTGAGAAATATTTCAGTAAGAACTTGATAACCAATGATTATTTGATGTATTTGTTGTGGAGTTTATTCAAGTCTTCCTGCAACGAGACACACACAATGTCATTACAAAGTTCACACAGGCACACATACACAGCAGACACGCACACGCACACGCACACACACACACACACACACACACACACACACACACACACACACACACATACACATACACACACACACACACACACACACACACACACACACACACACACACACACACACACACACACACACACACACACACACACACACACACACACAAATGTGACAGGATAAACGTTACAATATTCTGCTGTATGGATATCCGTTGTGATAATGTACAAAATAAACCTGATTTAATGTCCACAAACCGGGATTGAAGCGCCTTCTTTTATAATTGTACTGACATGCGGCTGTGGTGATAAAGATGGTAAAATTGCTGTAATTCATTACAAACATGCACAAACATGTTTTAAAAATGTTTTAAAACTCATTCTTGATCACAATTGATGATTGATGATCACAGCGAGCTGAACAGATCTTTTAATCTCAGTTGCTTTGTGCATGTCCTGTCTTGTTGATATGATTATACGTGTTACTACGGAGACATGTTAATACACAACTATCCATCAAATAGGTGGGCGGGGAGACTGCACTCCTACGTCATGTTACCGTGGGCCTCAAAATGGGAGGGATTTGGATCCAATTTTAACATCAGGAAATTTTAAAAAAGAGGCTTATTGTCTTTATATCAGCCCAATATGACTGTGGACACACTATACCTACACACAGTAATGTCCAAACAGCTCCCAAAAGATGATTTTCATCATAGGTGCCCTTTAATATCAGACATGTTTCTTAGAAGAATCAATCAACATATTTTGCAGTCTAGAGGGCACAACCGACACGATGGCCAGAGTTTTCTTTACTGCAGTAGCTTTTTGGGGCTGATCCAAAATCAATGTTGCAACTGTATTATAACTTTGGTATAACCAGACATATAATGTTACTTTCCTACAATAAATTCTGGATTTATTTAATACCTCTTTGGCGTTTCTAAGATACTCAGTGCATATCCTATGCCATTTATGTACACTAATTAGCCTGTATTATCACATAACTTGGCAACAAATGAGCTTCACTTAGTCATCTGGCTTGGCAGATCACACACATGATCTTTAATAAAGATACATGCGGCCAGTTCAGTCAATTTACCAAGCTCTCATCATATAAATCATCCAGGCCTTATCTTGTGTGCAAAGTTCACACTATTGAAAATGGAAAAGCAAGCAATTCTTTCCAGCTGAGTGATGTGTATCTTCAACATCCATTTTTTGCATCTCTGCAAACTGTAAGACCATCACAATAACAAGGTGTTTTGACAGTATCACAGCTTAACTTCCTCGGCGCCTCAGCGCAAATGACGTTATTTTACTGTAAGGTTCACAGTACACCTGTTCCACAGAATAGTGTGATTTTACAACTTCATTTGCTTGCGCATATCTTATAACCTCCTATAGAACCCTGCTGTTAATAATTTCTTCATCTTATCGCCTGTAATGTCCCAGTCAAGCTGTAACTGATTGGAAAACTGCTCACTGTTTCTGATTTACCTGAAAATGTCAGTACTAGACACTGATTCAACACCAACGGGAAACTTTTTAAGCTAAAAAAAAACTGAAGCAAACCTCACTACAGTACCAGGAACTGAGGAGTCTGACATGACCTGCGATGATGAAACGGTATGTTATTCTGGAAGTCCTCCGATCTTCACTAGTTCTTCTTGTGCTTTTGCTAGCTTATCAACGGGAGGCAAATGAGTTGACTAAGTAAGCATGACGTTTCCTCCTGAATTCATTAAGCAACTCCAAGATTAGGAATAAAAAACGAAACATTCACTTCCTTTTACAATGTAACTCGATATGTCTTCTGGCCTTGAGGGATCATTAACCCAAGACGTGAATTCTTATCACTTATTGGCACACACAGGAGCTACTTGGTTTCGTCCTCCTTTTGGCAAACTCTTCAGAGGACTTTCCAGGAGAACATCACCTCTGACCGGCGTGACATCGGCTATATAACTGTCTAAAATCTCTCTCTTCTTTTTAATCATGCCGGGCTCTGGAGGTCCAGTTGCGACGTTCTCTGTCTGGGACTATGTGGTGTTCGCTGGCTTGATTCTTGTTGCAGCTGGCATTGGTTTGTTTCAATCATTTCGTGGACGTAAGGAGGCAAGCAGTGATGAGTTTCTACTGGGCGGCCGTCAGATGACCGCGGTGCCTGTAGCTTTGTCTCTAACGGCTAGTTTTATGTCTGGCATCACCGTTATTGGCACCCCTGCCGAGGCGTACCTGTATGGCACACCGTTCTGGCTCTTCTTCATCTCCTATGCCATCATGTCCACCATCAGCGCTGAGATCTTCGTGCCATTGTTTTACCGGCTGAACATCACCAGCACATATGAGGTGAGAGGGTTTGCATGAGGACAGGGAACACAGATAGTCTGAAAAGACTCGCCGTTTGTGCTTGATAAAGATCAATAGATGGAGTGAAACGAGGACAAGGGAGAGATAGGGAAATGGAAATTAAAGGGATGGAAAACACAAGATCAATGCCAGGATGTCAGGGGTAACATTGGGTTTTTGATGGTCCCCAATGGATGTCCAATTGAATACTTTTGCAAGTCTAATAGTACTCTACTAATACTTTAATAAGAGTAAGCTGATGTGCAGCTACTTATGGTCAACAGAGTGTCAAAGTCCAATTTAACGCAAGACAGTTTAAACAAAAACAAAACGTATTGCTTCTGACATTGTACTTTAATTGACATTTTATAGTTGAGAAGTGTTTTATTGTGCAATCCAAAGTGCAAAAGCTATTAGTTACTGTCCATGTGAAAAGAAATTGAAGCATCAACCAACTGAAAAAAAAATAGTAATTAGATATTTTGGGACTATATGTATACTTATTCTACAAAACCTTACACAACAATCTACTAATATCATAGTTAATATGCAGCTAAAGTTACTTATAGTTAACAAAATTACTAATGTAACCTAACTACTCTCAAATAGATTTATCTTCTTTGGCATTGCACTAATGTTTTTGACATTTTGATTGCGTTTAATTATATAGTACTGTGCAAAAGCTATTAATGGTCAATGTCTGTGTGGAAATACCTAAAAGATAAGTAAAATCAATTAGGATTAGGACAAGTTAGAGGTATTAAAATAATTAATCATTTCAACAACAGCAGATTTAATAGAATTAAAACTTATTCTACTAGCTCTAAGCCTAACCTAAAGGTCTGCAAATATTGTAATGAGAGGTACTTGTTATGTGCAATAGTTACTTATATAGTTGACAGAATGTCTAAAGTGTAACTTAGTTACTGACAAACAGATTTAACACCTCTGGCATTGTACTGTTTGGCAGTTTTAGAGTGTTTAGTTGTAAATTCCAATGTGCAAAAGCCAATAAAGAGCTGTCAGTGTGGAAAAGCACAGATAGTTATTGGCACGCAATTCCTACGATCAACTTATAAAACATTGTCAGTGTTAACTGAGAAAAACAGCATGTAATAATTGATCCCCTTTGTTATTCTGTGCTCTGGCTTCCCCCCCAGTCCAAAAACACGCGGTTTAGGTGAATTGGGTAAGCTAAATGGTCCGTAGTGTATGTGTGTAAATGAGTGTGTATGGATGTTTTGCCAGTGATGGGTTGCAGCTGGAAGGACATCCGCTGCGAAAACATGTGCTGGATAAATTGGCGGTTCATTCCGCTGTGGTGACCCCAGATTATTAATGGGACTAAGCAGAAAAAAAATTAACGAATGAATGAAATAGAAAATGGCGAGTATTTCAACAACAGTAGCGCTGAAGTGTTCGAATCACACTTTATTCTTATCAGTAACCATTAAAACAACATCAATGTTAATATGAGGAAAAACATAATGTAATAGATCATCGTACATGTGTCAGTTTGTGTAATTGCGTAAATTATATCAAGCTAATGTGTCGTTACCTTTGCTTATAATAATAAATAAATCGAAAGAGAAAATAGCTTGTATTTCAATAAAAGTAGCGCTGATTTATTTGAATTACACATTATTCTTATGATTAACCATTAAAACAATGTTGATGTTAATCTGAGAAAAAAACAGCATGTAATAATTCATCATGTATGCGTAAGTTGTGTAATTGTCTAAATTATATAAAACAAATGTGACGTTACGTTTGCTAATAATATATAAATAAATCGGAATAAAAATGGCGTGTATTTCAACATCAGTATCGATGAAATGTTCGAATCACACGTTATTCTTTTGATTAAACATTAAAACAACATCGATGTTAATCTGAGAAAAAACAGCATGTAATAGTTCATCGTACATGTGTGAGTTTTGTGTAATTGTGTCAATTATATAAAGCAAATGTGTCATTATGTTTGCTAATAGTAATAAATAAATAGAAATAAAAAAAGTATTTAAATAAAAGTAGCGCTGAAGTGTTCGAATTACACGTTATTCTTACGATTAACCATTAAAGCAACAGTGTTAATCTGAGGAAAAAATGCATGTAATATTTCATCACACATGTGTGAGTTGTGTAATTGCGTAAATTATATAAAGCAAATGTGTCATTACGTTTGCTAATAATAAATAAATCGAAATAGAAAATATTTCAATAAAAGTAGCGCTGATTTATTCGAATTACACGTTAGTCTTATGATTAACCATTAATACAACATCTGTTTTAATCTGAGGATAAACAGCATGTAATAGTTCATCGTACATGTATGAGTTGTGTAATTGTGTGAATTATATAAAGCAAATGTGTCGCTTGCTTTGCTAATGATTAATTGAATCGGTCACTTGTTTTTGCAGTACTTGGAAATGCGTTACAACAAGCTCATCCGAGTGATTGGAACAAGCATGTATATTATTCAAACCGTAAGTTGGCTTTGAGCTTCTTGCATGACTTTATACATAACCAACGATGTAAATGATGAGCTATTGCATCATAGCATGTCATTTTGGAAAATCAATGCCTGTTGTGTCTATGCATTTTGCAAGTCCTAAAAGTCACATAAGCGATGAATATATTGAACAATTTCCGGTGAAAGAGATTTTTGTCCAATCGTCTAATGGGTTGTGTTATCTCTTATAGGCTTTATACACAGGCATGGTTATCTATGCACCTGCACTCGCACTTAATCAGAGTAAGTACAAAAACTACATCACATTTATTAATGCCAACGAACATTTAGCAAATCCAGACAGAAGAAGTAGTTGTTTTATTTGAACAAAGTCTCTTATTCTCAATAAGTAGATTAAAGTTTCATTATTGTGGAATAGTTTTCCACTTTAAAACATTTGTTTAGCATTTTAATATATGAATAATCTCGTGATATGAGTTTTATAGCAACACTTCACCAGTTTTCAGTCACACGATTCTTCTGAAATGTTTTTGGCATGATTACAGTATATAATATTTTACTAGTTAATAAAACATTTAATACTAGGCTTGACTAGATTAAAAAAATAAAAGTCATTGGACAACAGTGTTTGGTTCTGTAGCCAATCATAAAGAGAGAGAGAGATAGATAGATAGATAGATAGATAGATAGATAGATAGATAGATAGATAGATAGATAGATAGATAGATAGATAGATAGATAGATAGATAGATAGATAGATAGATAGATAGATAGATAGATAGATAGATAGATAAATAAATCTTAAGGGGGGTAATTTTGTGGAAACCAAAATAAATGTTTTCAGGATTGTTTTTTTTTATATTATAAATTTAGAACAAAAGATCAAAAGAACAGCAATTTAGTTAAATATTTTAAATAAAATTATTCTGTAACGATTAATATCTATAATGTTATGTCTAATCAATTAAAAATGTCTTTGCTGACCCATTTAAAAATAAAAATCTTAAGACTTAGATTTGGGGTAAACACTTAAGTACGTGTCTGTAAAGAATCTGTTGTGTTGCAGTTACTGGTCTGGATCTGTGGGGAGTGTTAGTGGCAACGGGGGCCGTCTGCATCATCTACTGCACCCTGGTCAGTAACATCGATTTCGCTGAATTTCTGACTGCAAAAATATATCACATGCACATTTTTATTTGTATTTTAAAAGGGTTTGTGACATAGTAGGAATCTTTTAGTGAAAAGCTTATAATTACAATAATAAATAAATAACTATAAATGTAGTACTCATCATGTTATATGTCTTTATGTTGTATTATGTTTTTAAATGATCATGTGTGAAACTGTGCTTTCTGTTCTTTGTTTTTGTTTGTGTCAATCAACTGTGTCACCTGTGCAAATCAAATTTCCTAAGGGATGAATGAACTAACCTAAACCTGAAATAACCTTTTGGGCAATGGAAAAATGTTCCATAGATGCTAAATGTTCCTTATCGTTGGCAATGGCAAACTTTTTTTATTTCTAGAACAAAAATATGAACTTCAGTTGGGTATGGAATACTTGTAAAATCTAGAATTCAAAAATCAAGAGTCAAATGTTTTGACAGCTGAGATTTCTGGGAATATTTTTTTCAAAACTCATTCATTCATTCATTCTCTTTACGGCTTAGTCCCTCTATTAATCTGCCACAGCAGAATGAACTGCCAACTTATCCAGCATATGTTTTATGCAGCGGATGCCCTTCTAGCCTCAACCCATCACTGGGGAACAAAACTCATTCCATAATTTTAAAAAGTACTGCGAAAATACAAAAAAAAAAAAAGAATAACTTTTTTGTAGAATTAAATGTATATTGGAAAAAATAACACATGCACTTTGTTTACAAAAAAAGATCTTTGAAAAGAAATAGAGTAAATGGCTGGCTTTCCCCACAACGACAATATAATTATCCATAATTTAACATTTACATAATTCTAGAGGTTATGCATCATTGAGAGAATATATTTGGCAACCTTTTTATTTTTTTTTATATTTATTTATTTATTTTTCTAAACTAGGCTTTTTTAATATTTTTATGGCTGTATGTATGTATGTGCATGTGAAATTGATGTATATGTATATTTATTTATTATTATTATTACTATTATTATTATTATAATTATTATTATTATTTTGCTCCCACTGGTTATATGTTCCAAAAAATCTATAAAAACTAAGAAAAAAATGTTGTATATAATCAGGCAAAATATACATGTACACATCTTTCAGAATACAGATTTGATTTAAAATAAGAAGTTTAATGTTTGTCAGTGCTGCTGTAGTGGATTATTGACTATATTTGATCTATTATCCGCCTTTAAAATTATGGATTTTAACTGAAATCTAAAGATAAACATCAACAAAAGAAATTTGGATGTTTTCTTTACATTACACTTTAAAGACATTATAAAAACACAATTTTTTATGCACAAATTGAAAAATAAAGTAAAATAAAATGAATGTAATTAAAGTAAATATAGTCTATGTAAACTCATTGCTGTCTTTGGTGCTGTTTTTGTTCTTCAGGTGTTTATGGTGTGCACAAAGAATATCTTGCACTATTTATGTATGTGTGTGTTTGGACCTGATTGTGCTGTTGTCATCAGGGAGGGCTGAAGGCAGTGATCTGGACAGACGTGTTTCAGATGATCATCATGTTGGGTGGTTTTGTGGCTGTCATCGCTCGAGGGGCGGTTATGCAGGGAGGACTGGGGAGGGTCTGGAATGACAGCTTCTATGGAGGACGCCTGGAGACATTCAGGTAAAGAAAACTGGTTTTAAAGCAGGTCACATACAGTATATACTACACTGTTGCAACATACATTTGAACCTTTAAAGTGTAATTTGCCTTTTGAGGAATGCATATAAAAATTCTAATAGTTTTAAGTAAGGAAACCAAAATTTGCATTCTGCCTTCATTAATCCTTCACTCGTCAAACCTGTTTGAGATTCTTTTTTCTGTTGAATGCAAAAGAAGATATTCTGAAAAAACTGTAAACTAGAAACCACTGACATCCACAGCATCTATTATTCCTACCACTGAAGTCAATGGTTTTGAAAAACAGGTTTTCAGAGTTCTTTAAAATAACTTCTTGTGTTCAACAGAATGAAGAAATTCATAAAGGTTTGAAACCACTTGAGGATGATTAAATATAAATTGTGGGTGACCTAAATTCCTTTAAGACCCTTTTGCATTCGTTTTCCTTCAGCTTAGTCTCTTATTTATCAGGAGATGCCACAGCGGAATGAACCGGCAATTATTCCAGCATTTGTTTTACACAGCTGATGCCCTTCCAGTCGCAACCCAGTTCTGGGAAACACCCATACACTCTCGCATTCATATTCACACACACACTGTGTCTGGGGTCCCCACTGCAGAATGAACCACCAACTTATCCAGCATAAGTTTACGCAGCGGATGCACTTCCAGCTGCAACCCATCACTGGGAAACACCCATACACACTCATACACTACGGGCAATTTTAGCTTACCCAATTAACCTATAGCGCATGTGTTTGTACTGTTGGGGAAACTGGAGCACCCGGAGGAAACCCACGCCCACACGGGGAGAACATTCAAAACTCCACACAGAAATGCCAACTGACCCAGGTGGGGCTCGAACCAGCGACCTTCTTGCTGTGAGGTGACAGCGCTACTCATGGCGCCATCGTGCTGCCCCATCTTAGGAACATTTTACACTATAATGAATGCTTTGAGTTTGCATAGATGTAAAACATTCTTCAATAATCAATAAAGAACCTAACCCTAACCAACTTAAAACAATTGACTGGAAGTAGATAAATTACAGATTAAATATACATTGTAACTCATACCTCTGAAATGCTCCTTCAGTTTTGACCCTGACCCTCTGAGGCGTCACAGTTTTTGGACAATCGTTGTTGGTGGCAGTTTGATGTGGGCATCCATGTACTCCATCAACCAATCACAGGTCCAGCGCTACATTTCCTGCCGGACAATGACTCATGCCAAACTGTGAGTATTTCACTCAAAACATGATCAACATTTGATCCTTCAAAACCAATTTTTCTTTTCAAATACTTCAAGTGCTTTTTAACATTTTTACAAGTGCTTTTCATTACATTTTTTTCTTATTTGTTTTACTTTGGCTGGAATAAAAACACATTTTACACTATTTCTTTTTTCCATTTTCTACAGAACAAACTACTGTTGTCCAGCAACTAGCCTAATTACCCTAGTTAAGCCTTTATATTGCACTTTAAACGGCAAAATAACTAGTAAAATATATTGTGTCTTCACAGAAAAAAGATAAAAGAAATTAGTTATTAAAATATTTGTTTTTATAAAGGTGTTGAAAAAAATCTTTCCTTCAAAGAGCACTTGTATAATATTGTAAAAATAATTCAAATTTTACAGTAAGGTTAATATTTTAATTTTGTTTTTATCTGTATATCTAGACTGAAATTCTTCTTTTGCCCTATGTCCCTTTGAATAAAAGAGACTGCATGCTAAAAGAATACACATAACAGTAAATGCATCCCTGCACAGATCTCTGTATGTGAACATGGTGGGATTGTGGGTGACCGTGAGTTTGGCCATGATGTCTGGTCTCACCATGTACTCCATCTATAAAGACTGTGATCCTTTCACTAATAAAGATGTAGGAGCGACAGACCAGGTAAAACACGTCCCAGTATTGAACTCTTCATGTTTACTAAGCATTTACATTTAATTTGAGCTAATAAAATGTTTTGCAGCTCCTTCCTTATCTAGTGATGGACATCCTAGCAGATTTCCCAGGACTGCCAGGCCTGTTCGTCGCTGCAGCTTACAGTGGGACATTAAGGTAAATACTATTAATACGATATCTGCAGTACATCTATGTAAATCCATCTTGATCATTTGGGCACAAACATCATCAGAGTGGAAAAATGTATACTAAGAGATACCTGTAGCACAATTTAATTTAGTCAATATATAATAATTAAATAATAATAATAATTATTATTATTATTGTTATTGGGGGTTTGGGGTTGAGATTGCTTGGTGGTTTCCAAAAATCAAATTCACTTTATTAAACTATTAGAATTACCATATTTTATCCATAACCTACATATGAAAAATATAGTAGTTAATAGTTACATAAAAAAAAAAGATGCAAATCGAGCCCAGGGGTAATTATGTTTTATTAAAGAACCAGCACTTTTTATGGCACCAGGTTAAACTTTGACACCTTTACGGCACTCCTGTACATTAAAAATAATACAGGTACAGTACAACTGAACATGGAGATTGGTCTCCGAGTGCCATTCTTTAAAATCAAATGATGAATAGACTTGGGCCTATTGGCACGTCTGTGCTGTTGTGTGCAAGGTTTATATATTTATAACCACCTTAAAAGATATTGGGGGTCGCGAGTCACTGGCATTGTTATTTTGGTGGTCGCGGGCTGAAAAGTTCAGGAACCCCTGGTTTACAGTATATTAAAACGATAATGAGTGTTACTTCTATATGAAGAGTTCAGAAGTAAATTTTAGAAGTAAATATTAAATGTTTTTGCATCTAAACTCTTCATATAAAGTTGAAGTCAGAATGATTAGAACTTTTTTTCTTTTTAAAATAATTTCCAAATGATGTTTAACAGAGCAAGTAATTTTTCACAGTATGTTTGACAATATTTTTTCTTCTGGAGAAAGTCTTATTTGTTTTATTTCGGCTAGAATAAAAGCAGTTTTTAATTTTTCTAAAAACCATTTTAAGGTCAAAATTATGAGCCCCTTTGAACTATATATTTTTTTGATCTACAGTCTACAGAACAAACCATAGTTACACAATAACTTGCCTAATTACCCTAACCTGCCTAGTTAACCTAATTAACCTAGTTAAGCCTTTAAAAGTTACTTTAAGCTGTATAGAAGTGTTTTGAAATATATCTAGTTAAATATTATTTACTGTCATCATGACGAAAATAAAATAAATCAGTTATTAGAAATGAGATATTAAAACTATTATGTTTAGAAATGTGTTAAACAAAAATTGGGAAAATAAATAAACGGGGGCTAATAATTCATGCGGACTAATAAATCTGACTTCAACTGTAACTAAAATGCATTATACACATTTTGAAATAAATGTTCATACTACATCTCTATATACATATAATTTAGCGATATATAAATTCATTTGTTTTTATGTATTTTGGTGTGTTTTAACCATGTAATTTTATGATTCAAAAATATATTTAAAAAAAGAAGAAAAAAAAACAATAAAAAATTGTTTAGCTTTGTTAATACAGTCATAAATATAAAAATAAAATTTAACAGTAAGGCTGTATTTGTAATTATAGTTTAAATCTTATATATAAATGTTAGTAACTGATATCAATTTAGATTTAATCCAATATTGAGCAATATTTAAGTTTACACACACACATACATACATATAGTTGAACTCAGTATTATTAGCCCCCCCCTGAATTTTTTTAAATTATTTCCCAAATTATGTTTAACAGAGCAAGGAAATTTTCACAGTGTGTCTCGGAATGTTTTATTTGTTTTATTTCGGCTAGAATAAAAGCAGTTTAACTTTTTTTAAAAAGTCATTTCAAGGTCAATATTATGAGCCCCTTTAAGCTATATATTTTTTTCGATAGTCTACAGACCAAACCATCCTTATACAGTAACTTGCCTAATTACCCTGACCAGCCTAGTTAACCTAATTAACCTAGTTAAGCACTTAAATATCACTTTAAGCTGAAAAGTATCTTGAAACATTTCTAGTCAAATATTATGTACTGTCACCATGACAAAGATAAAATAAATCAGTTATTAGAAATTAGTTATTAAAACTATTATGTTTAGAAATGTGAAAAAAAATAAACAGGGGGGCTAAGAATTCTGACTTCAACTGTTTATAACATCACACAAGTTCCCAAAGTCATATTTCTCATGTGTTTGTTTTCACAGTACGGTGTCGTCAAGTATCAATGCTCTTGTGGCTGTGACAGTGGAGGACTTTATGAAACCTGCATGGCCCTCTCTGACAGAAAGACAGCTGTCCTGGATCAACATGGGCATGAGTAAGTCCGCATGCTTCCCTTCACTGTAAAGCAGTGGTTGATAAAGTGACATGCATGTGAAAGCTTACTGTATAAGGGTAATAGAAATGCTGCTTGTATCTAGGTGTGTTCTATGGCGCTGTTTGCATTGGCATGGCTGGTGTTGCCTCCATGATGGGAAATATACTGCAGGTAATGCACTTTAATGCAAGCTGCAGGTAATGCAATTTAATGCAAAAGTTGCTTGAGGTTTGTTTAATCCTCTGACTTTCTTCACTGTATCTAAAGCTCCCTTGGTAACACTTTTGTTTTGATGGTCCATTTGAGTAATAGTAGACTGTCTGCCTAATATCTGTTAATACTGCTCCTTCAACAGTCATTTAACTGACAATAAAAAACTTTGCAAGTACATGTCAACTTACAGTAACCCTAACCTCAACCCTAACAGTCTACGTACAATCCAATGAGAATCAGTTGCCATGAAGATGCAATGTAACTTAAATTAAACAAACGGACCATCAAAATAAAGTGTGACCGCTCCCTCTGCTGGTGAGAGACTGTAATGACACACTATTAATCTCTACCCCCACAGGCAGCTCTGTCCATATTTGGTATGATTAGCGGGCCTCTTCTGGGCCTGTACATGCTGGGCATGTTCTTCCGCTGCGCAAACTCCACTGTAAGAAGCATCTTAACTAGTCAAATAAAAAAAATTGTACTGCAAATACTGACTCATTTAAATACATATGTCATTTAAATGTGTATTAGTATCTAACTAAAAACTACTGTATGCTGATTCTCTATAGGGAGGTTTAGCTGGTTTGGTTTCTGGCTTGGCTATAACGCTGTGGGTGGGAATTGGAGCTCAGTTATATCCTCCTTTACCCGAGAAGACCCTCAGGCTTCCTTTAAGTGTGGAAGGATGTGTTGCTCTGAACACAAGTGAAACCACCACTATGACACCATTCAGCACAATCCTACAAACCACAACTCCACAGTTAGTAAATAGCTTTTTTTGTTGTTGTAAATATGCTTTAATTCAATTTTTGGGGGAATCTGTAATTTTTAAAAAATATTATTAAATTAATTATGCTCACTATTGCTGCATCTACTTGATTAAGAATTAAGTGAAATATTAGAAATATTGCTAAATATTATTTCTATTTAAAATTAAAAATGATTTCTATTTAGAAATAATTAAAATGTAATTTATTTTTGTGAGGCTAATCTGAATACTCAGCATTATTAATCCTCTTGTCACATGATCCTTCAGAAATCATTCCAATCTGCTAATTTTGGAAACATTAAAAGAGTTTTAATTGTCATCTATCAATTCAATGCATATTTTATCGAGAAACCTATTAAACATATAGCGTATATTTTTCCTTCACTTGTTTAGATTGAATCTATACACATTTCAATGATTAACAAGCTGCTGAAGTTAATGCAAACTGTAATTTCCAATTTCTATCCTTTAGGCCAAGACCAGCTTTGGCAGACAGCTGGTATTCTCTGTCATATCTGTATTTCTCTCCTGTTGGCATAATTGTGACCATGATCACTGGACTAATAGTTAGTGCAATCTCAGGTAAGATGAGTCTGTCTCATTGTCTTGTTGGTGAGGCAAACATTCAAGCAACCTAAACTTTGAGTTTTGTGCTTTAGGTGGCTGTAAGCAGGAGAAAGTTCGACCTGAGCTCTTTATCAGCAAATCAGATCTCATTTGCTTCAGATGTAGAAAATCAGACTCAGAGGTGAGCTTAATTACGCAATTTGAAATGTATGTTTTTTTGCTCAGCTCTAAAATCTTTCTCTTCTGAAAAGGATGATCTCTTTGAGAGATTTTACCCTTACATGAATCATTTACAAATGCTGATTATGTCATTGCTCTGACATTTTTCTTATTTTAGGACTGGGCAATATGGCAAAAATGCAATCTTGATAATTATTTTCCATATTGAAAGATAACGATAAATATTTTGATAGATAGTTAATGCTTCCAGATTTAAAAGAGTACCCCAACAATGACTGAAGCCACAAAAATTTGAGGGTCCATTAAAAGGCACAACATATTTTTAGAGGATAAATATTGGGTGGCCCAAATATTCAGTACATCTCTAATATCAACACACTTTTAGATTCCCATTGTTGCACATTACTGCTGTGTGATTGGCTCTTAAATTAATATAGAATTTAAAATTTTTTAGAGCTTATAATTGTTATTGACATGAATTTTATCGCGTTTCAATATAATATAGTTTATCGACCCTACCCTACTAACTTATTAACTGCATTTTTCTCCTTTTCAGGTGTCAGACCTAATTGAGACTAAGCCAAAAGACATTCAGGGTCTGGACAGTCCAGTTTTCTATGACAATGAAATTGTACTGAAAGAAAAAGACCAACATGAGAAGATCACAAAGCTTTAAATGTAACATAAAACCATTTTGCATATGATGTAAATAGTAAATTATACCTGTTTTATAGACCTATATGTATATATGCATGTTGAAATTGCTGAATGACGATGATAATGCACCGAATACTTTGTGTTTAATCATCACAAGAGAAGATATTTCAATTAGACAAATATTTTAAATTATATTATATAAAGGCTTTCATAAAACTACAAATTTGATGATTTTTGTGATCAAGTATGAAATAATTTCCACGTCAATATTTTGTAATATGCTTTGTATTAAATCTGTTTTGAAATAAAATTTAATAAATTACTATGTGTCAATCTAATAAAGCAGCACTTACATACAGTACATAAACACTGAACATGTGCATCAGTGAAAAGTATATGCAAGTGTTAAAAAGGGCTGAACACCTGCCTCCTCACTGCCGGAAAAGGCAGTCAGGCGTTCAGGCCCGGCCCCCTCTACCTGTTTGTTTGACGTGGAGCCGAGCGAGTTGTTTTCTTTAGGGAGTGGAAAAAGACTCGAGCAGGTGGGGGAGTGTAATAACTGCTGCGAAGCACTTCCTGCTTGCACTACAACAGTTTGTTTCAGCTTACAGGTAAGTTCTTCTCTTGTTTTCACGTTGATACTGTCTTCATATATATATATATATATATATATATATATATATATATATAACTACAAGAATACAAACACTGTAAATGAATGTGAGATAAAAGCGATGATAGTAGTGGGACAAAAAGAGACAAGCAGAATTTGTTTTTTAAAAAGATTCTAACATGACTTGTTCTCATACTGGATGTAAACTCATCGAAACTGTATGCGAGAGCATGAGGCCACTTGAAGGAAATTCTGTGATGATTAGCATCAATAAAAATGGGTCGGTAATGGTTGTTTGTTAGTCTATTCAAACCATGTGGCTCTTTGTTGTCTACAGTTTCATGTCAGCGCCATTTTAGTCATTATGAGTCATCTTCTTCTAAATACCTCTGAGTTCTTCTAAACACTTACAGTGTGTGCATTTAGTTTTATTCTACATATTGTTCATTCAAACATTGAGCACAGATGTAATTATTGTTTTGTACAAGAACATGTAAAGTTGAATT
This sequence comes from Danio aesculapii, assembly GCF_903798145.1. Taxonomy (NCBI): domain Eukaryota; kingdom Metazoa; phylum Chordata; class Actinopteri; order Cypriniformes; family Danionidae; genus Danio; species Danio aesculapii. The sequence continues at coordinate 51,597,074 of NC_079440.1, read as the reverse complement.
AATAAGTGATAAAATACAAAGGAAGTCATGCGGATGCACTTTACCAGAAATAAACGTACTTTCGCAAATGGAAAGTTTGCAAACCACCTAGCAGGAAACCACATGTCAACACCACATACAGATAAAACACAGCAAACTAGGCCATGAGCTGTATGAAACTCTCAGTGACGTATGCTCTGTGTCTATGTTATGTTTTGTTTTAAAGCAGACAGCAGTTGCAACAGTCATGGGTGTGTTTACTCTTCGGCGTTTGGTATGGGGTCAACTAATACTACTTACATTAGCCTTAAATAAAATAATGGATGCACAACAGACCGATGAGTCACGGAAGAGTGCAACAACAGCTCCACCTCTGAACACGACAGGAAACCAAACAGCAAACAATGCCTCAATATCATCCAGCAATTCTACATACAGTGATAATACAACAACTCAAAACAGCTCGACAACCCAGATGACCCCTAGTGTCTCCATGAACAGTACTTCAGGAGCCACCCTGAGCAAATTAACAGTCACAGCATCAACAGAACACCCACCTACAACAGAAAATGATAATACAACCCAATTGGTGACATCTTCAACAACCACCACCAATTCAGCAGCAGTCACTTCCACAAACAGTACTGAAAAGACTACAGCGTCAAGCACGAAACCAGTGACAATAACAACAGCGATAACTTACACAGTTCAAAACAGCACACATTCTGTCATTGACTCTCAAGGTTGGTTTAAACTTAGATTAGCAATAAAAATGTAAAGCAAATAATGTTTACCCTCCTTAATTATTCCTGCTTTTACTTTAAAGCAGGTTTGAATCGTTCAGAGCAGTCTCTGACAATTTTTTTCAGCGTTCTCCTGGGTCTAATAGTTCTGGTAACTCTGGTACACTTTGTGTACAAGTTCAGCAGGAGCAAAGAAAGAAGTATCCAATATACACATCGCCGTCTCCAGAATGAAGATACAGGTAAAAAAAAATCTGTTTATGATCTTATTGGTTATGTTAACTAAAAGTCCTCACAACCACTCATAATTCCCTAGAAATAGGTTATATTCTGGGAAAATCATCCAACATGTCAACACCATGACCATCAGTCATGTACATGTTCACTGAAAACTAAAAATAAATAGTATTGTCTGTACATTGCATTCACAGGTGAGCCATTTGCAGTGGCAGATGACACAATGGTAATTTCAGGAGGACTCTACGACGGCCCTCAGATTTACAATCCCACAATGACAGTACAGAACGAGGAAGAATTCCAGACAGACGCTTATGGATTTGGTTCCATACCCACTCAGTTCCGCTTGGAGTTTCTGAGAGAGGATCAAGACAGAGCACTCGACCATGAGACCTCCACCTTTCAGACATTCCAAGCACAAGACCAAGAGCCTTGAGATCTCAGCAACAAACCACTTTTATTTAAGAAAAGCAAAAGAAAAAAATCTGAAAATGCAACTTTTACATGAAGCATCAATTTCAAGAGAAGAACAGTTTATTTTTGTTAAATTCAACTGTTAAATTGTATTTTTTTTAAATTCATCTGAATTGATGAAGTCAGTGAACAACAACAAAAAATGTAAATGTAAACAAAAATTTGACTAACTGCGACAGAACAGGTTATTTAGATAAAAAATTTAAGGTACTGTATATTAAATGAAGATGTTACAGTGAAATTGTTTACTTAAAGCTTAGAATAAATAATATAAATATTTCTGCTCACTCAGCAGGAGCTGTAATGTTTGACGCAAACACTTTCAAGCAAAGATTTTATCTGTTACTTTTTTCTTCTTCTTATCTGAACGGCTGACGGTGGTCCATCCAGCATCTCGCATGCGCTTTATCGCAGCCAGTTTCAGCGCTGTACCAGGAGACTTATTGATGAATGAACTCTGCACCTGCACATCATTTGCACATGTTGACGGTTAAAAAAAAGAATGATAAAAAGTCTAATTTTGACAAAACTTTAAATGTGTGCTTTTTTTACCTTGTTAAACATGTCCAGGCTCTCTGTGTTAGGGTCTTTTGGCTGCATTGGTTTCTTTGATTTAACGGGTCTTGGAGAGAAACTCTGTACACCAGATATAGTATATCAAGAAAAAGTAGCACAAGCCACAAACCTAAATGCCAATGTGTAGGCAAGTTACTAGTGTTAAATACTTACCAATATATCATTGCTGTCTGAGGTGTCTGACTTCGGGTCCAACTTCAGAATATTTTTCTTCCAAGACCCCATAATCGCAGGTGTGGGAGGTGTGCGAATTCGGAATGACTGAAGCAGAAAATAGACTGGCTCATATAAATGCCTAAGATGAATGATGACTAGCGCAAACTGTTCAGGCTGCACCATACCTTTATTTGAGGCGTTGTTCCAGTTGCTTTGCTCCGGCTCCATAATGGGTTATGAAGGACTTCCTGCACTTCTCCCTTCCATCAATAATAAAACAAATAAACTGTTATATGATAGATGTGAATAATAAGAACATACAAAATGATAATGGAATGAAACCTACAGCAGGAGTGCAAGATTCATTTTCTTCATCATTTAAAAGATCATACACATTCCTCTTTGTGCAGCTAGCTTTAGGCGTTTTAGACATTTTGTTTCTTCCCTTCTTTGCTTTGTTGTCAGTTATCTGAAACAGGATTTCTATATTTCACTGTTCTCTTTAAATTGCCACATACACATTTGGTATTTCAACTGACAAGATTTGATACCTGCTGAAGAGTGTCTTTTTCATGAGGTGAAACTGGTGTCTTCAGGACCACATTTTCTGCTTTTATCCTTTCAAGTTGTTCTCTTAGCTCATCATTCTCCAATTGCAAGTGGGACAGCTCCAGTTCCTAAATTGAGTGGTATTGTCAGCAGTTATTTTTTCAATCCCAAAAAAGTTTATTATACCAATTAAAGGGACAAAGTCCTGTTATGCAGGCTTTAATTAAATTCCACAAAAAACGATGTAAATTTATGAATAACCAAATAACCTTTTGTGAATTATTCTGAAAACATAATTTAATGCAAACATTGGATTGCAAGATGTAAAGTTAAGCCATAAAAAGTTTAAACAAATACCAGCGAAGCTTTGCTTGCATTGACTTCAGCTTCTTTCATTCGTTTTTCACTCAGCTCTGCATCTTTTTCTTCTAACATTTTGTCATACTCATGCTGGAAAAAAGAAGAAAAAAATCATGACAAATGTGTAAAAGTTAAATATTTTAGAACTTTAGTGAACATAAAGGAACTTGAAGAATAAAAAAACACCTTGTGCCTCTCCATCAAAGCAACCATGTCTGATATCTTCTGCTGGCATTTGATTTCTGTCTCATCTTTATTCTTCAATGCTTCCGTGGCTGTTTGCTTCACTTTCTGCACCTGCAAATAAAATATTTTAAACAATTTAGGATCACTTCATGTTTCTTTTTTAGGTATTGCAGTACATAAAAAAATAATACAACTAAAAAACACCTCAAGGTTAAGTTGTGCCTCTGATGTTGATTTCTCGTGAAGGTCTGATCTTATTTTCTGAAGCTCTTCGTTGTGATGTTTCTTCACACTATCCAAATCTTCCTTCAATTCCTTCACCTACAAGAAAAAATGTCAAATAGTGTATAACAAGGTATTTAAAAATCTTTCTTACGGAATACCATTTAAACAAAATCAGTTGTGACCATGATTGAATTTAACATGATCCATTTACCAAAATAATAGAAAGTAAATGATATACCTCTTTCAGACATTCCTCGTGAGCTTTTGTTTTGATCTCTAGTTTTGTTTTAAGATTTGTCAGCTAAAAAGATAACGAGATAATGTTTTTTTTTTAGCACAACAGTGTATATATGCACAATATAGGTATATATGTTTTCTTTACTTTTGTGTCCAGAGCTTTGATTTGCTTGTCTTTCATCAGAAGTTCTTTCTTTGCACCTTTGCCCTGTTGGAATTATTAAACATGAAGAGCTGTTAGATGATACACCTTACCAAACTTTAAGAATTTTAAGTGTACAATAGTATAAACATACACTCTCTCTCAACTGCTCCTGAACATTTCTACTCTCTTCATCTTGCCCTGTGATTTTTGCTGATAAAATATCTACCTGCTCTCTGAAATATGAAAATTGTACATAGTAGAAAAACTAAAACTACAAAAAATAAAATAAAAAAATCAATGCTGCAATAAAAAGTCTCTTCTAATCTTACTGAAGCTGTTGTTTTTCTTTCTTAAGTTTCTCTACATCTGTCTTCTCTATTTCTGCATTTGCTTTGCTTTCCTGTAAATAAACAAAAACATAGTATAAGGTCAAACAGGTCATATTTCATATTTACAGCACTTAGAATCTTCATATATTTTACAAACCATTAGTTGAGACTGAAGGACTTTCTTTTCTAAGGCACCACTCTCTGCCTGCTTTTGAATGGTGTCTTTCTGTATCTGCAGGTCATTAAGCTTCAGTTTCAGCTCCTTATTTTTTTCTCTTGAAGATGAGAAAACAAGTTCCATAACACTGAACAGATCTCACTGATTCTTTAGCATTATAGAAACCGTAACCTGCATATCAATTTCATCTCATATTCTTTTTACCCTGTTTCCACATAAACGTTCTCGCAACACAATTATCTGCAAATATATCTTGTTACTGCAGCACAGTGGCGCAATGGGTCGCACAATCGCCTCACAGGAAAAAGGTTTTTACTATTCTAGGACTTTTTCATGACTTTTCCAAAACTTTCAAGTAAATATTCATGACCTAATGTTTCATGTAATGTCTACGTACACTGCATATAAAAAAATATCACAATCTGTGTAGTTTATTATCTGTAAAGCACTTTTAGAAGATACCTTGCACTCTGTGTGATAATATTTTAGAAATGTGGGCTTGTGTTTGCGTAAGACTTAAGAATAGTATAAACTAGCTTTTAGCACCAACAGTCTCTTAGCCCTGCAGTTAGAGATGGTTTCTGGATACCACACTCAAAAATGTAGCTTGAATTATGATGAATGCGAGTGAAAGAGAGCCGAAGCTGAAACTGCGAGTTGCTTTTTTACCCCAAACAGAGAACATTGCATGAAGAGATGAACCGCACAATTGTATTTAAAATTTACCCAATATTCTACCCTTAAACATATTCAAGTAGATTAATTTTTGTTAAACAAATTCATTTCCATGACTTTTCCAAAATATTTTAGGTTTGTTTGTTTTTCCAAAACTTTTTCAGGCCTGGAAAATGCCTTGTCAAAATTCCATGACTTTTCCAAGACCGTATGAACCCTGAGCATTATATATGCCAGACATTTACATTATTGTTTTTAACAGGAGAGATTCAGTTCCAGATAAAAAAAAATATATTAATAATAATTATATAAAACCATGTTACACTTACTTCTCTTGTTTTATGTCCCTCTCCAATTTTTCTACCTTGTTTGACGATTTACAACGGCTCTCCAAAGCTCCTGACAATTCTTCCTCCATCTCTTTCAACTTAGCCTAGAGTGAGTTTAACAGATCCGATTTGTTTGACTGCATTCACTCATATCACTTAATTTAAATAAATCTATATCCAGTGTAATATAGTGAAAACCTAAAACATAATGTGTCTCAAATTCACAAACACATTAAAAAATATATATATTTACCTCTTTTAAACCAAGTTGTTCTTGAAGGTTTTCATTTTCACATCTAACTTTAGTCAGGGTCTCCAGCATGTTGTTATTTTCTGTGGTTATGTTCTCTATTGTTTCCTGAGGGAGTTGAATGTTAGTTATGATCCCTATGTAGCACTTTATTAAGAATTGTTTTTACTAAAATTGATGAATGCTTAAAGACTTTCTCACCTTCAAATGATTTGCTTCACTTTGTTTCTCTTCAAGTGAGGTAATAAGTTTGAGCATCTGAGCCTCGCTAGCCTTTAATTCCTCCTTTATGGACCAAAGAGAGTACGACTTCTCATCCTGTTACAGAAACATTAGCAATGAGTCAAAGAGAACAAAATCGTTACTTCCTGATTAACTGGTGCTTAATATTAACAGTAAAAATAGAATTTGCAGCAGTAGGAGAAGCTTTTCTTCTTTTCATAAATGACTTGCACCTCAGCAGACAAATGTCAAAACGCGGTGGGTTTGAAGGCATGAGACGTGGAGTGCACACGCACTTGACAGTTCTGAAGGTAATTTATAATATAATACCACTAATACTGAAACGGTTAGGGCGTTTTAGAATGACCAAAACAACATTTCAGATGTTTTACAATGTGCTCAGCCTCCTGGTTTGTCCATTCACACACATTTTTATCATCACATGATCTCTTATAACAAAATCACATGACCCTTTTTAATGCGCATGCTGAAATTTGTTTGGCAAAAGTGTTTCCATCAGAGTTTCTGCGCATCTTTTCTTATTGAATAAAAAGCAAATAATGTGAATGCTTAAACAGCTGGAAATATATACCAGGTCTTTTCTGAGTATCTGTAATTGCTTGCAGTGGTCCACATTCTGGCTCTTGGTAACTTCTGATTGGAGACAGTGAAAACGGTGATGTTAGAATAGTACAAAGCAGCAGCTGTGTTATTATTACATACAGAGTTTTAACACACCTATCTCTGCATTCTTTTCACTGAGATCATTCACCACTGAGCTTAGTTTTGTCTCAAGGTCTTGTGCCCTAAGAAAACAAAGCAATCATGAATTATTTAAAGTCTTAAATATTGCATTTCTTGTTTACTCGTGCTATAGGCTTGAGCTGGATTTACAAAACATGCTAGCACTTGTCTTGATATGCTCTCTTTAACATACCTCTGTATCTCAGATGTTAGTGAGGACTGCAAAGAATTCACTGTCAGCTGCATATCTGCAAGTTGGTTTGTCCGTTGCTCTTTGATGTTGTTCAGCTCCTCTATTTCTGTGTCTTTCTTTTGAAGAAGTTTCTCATGGTTTTCCATGGTTTGCTTAAGTTTGTAAGTTAAGGCTCTCTGGTTTTCCTTGGGTAGGTGACACAATATGTAGCTTTTAATGTTTTTACTGGTGAGTTTGAATAATCGGATCTAGTACAAGAACAAACCTCCAGCTCCCATTTAAGCTGCTGTATCACATTGAGCTTCTCTTCAAGTGCTTCTCGGTCCTGTGTAGCACTGTGAAGTAGTTCCTGGTGTTTCCCTATAAACAACATAAATAATGTTAAATAATTTGTTGAAAAATCAAGGAAGTGTTGATGCAAATGCTTTATGCATTCATACTTGAAGACTCCTCTAGCACACTGCAGATGTGCTGTGCCTCCTGAAGTTTTAAGGAAACCTCTTTGAAATCATTCTCTTTCTCTTGGAGTTTTTCTTGAAGAATGGCAACCTCAAAAAATAAAAAAAATCAACAAAATGTGTGTTTAGTCCCAATAGGGACACAAATACAGGTGAATGTTACTGAATGTAACAGTATTCTAATTCATTATTATTCAGGCAAACACTGCCCTCTTCAGGATGAATGAAAGACTCATAAGCAAAGGCACTCACCTGCTCCTCCTTGAAATTGCATTCACTCTGAAGCTGCACTTTAAGATCTTCAAACTGTGCAAGGCATTCTCTTACTGTAGGATATGGTTTCAAAAAAGGTTAAAATATTTCATTACGTTGTTGCAAATACAGTACATTCTTAAAATCGAAGAATAACAGGGTTTCTGCAGGTTTTACGAAGTTAAATTTAAGGCCTTTTGAGACATTTTTAAGACCATTATGAATTAAATTCTAGACTTATAAAGAGCTAAAGGCTAAGGAATTTTCCAAATGGTCCAGATAGAAAAGATTTTTATTTACCCTAACAAAAAGATATAATTTAATACATTTAATAATACAATAATAAATGAATACTAAACAAATATGACAAAAATATTTTCAAAATATTCAAATATTTTAAATATTGTGTAAAAGCCAGCTCTACTTGTCTCCATACAGTTTTTTCAACAAAAAAAAATAAATAAAAAAAAATAATAAACATTCTTTAAAATTAAAATAATGAACAAATGTTTTAAAAACTACAATAAACTAAATACATGTACAACAATCTGTCCAAGTTTGTGTCCTCAGTTGAAATTACATGTAGCACTTTCAAACAAATGTTATTGTAAGGAAAATAATTAAACCATTATGATAAATAGAGTTAAAATTGCCTTTTTAAATAAAAAGTTTACGTTTTATTGAGATGCATTGTTGGTGATTGTTTGGCCAGATTGCGTAGCAATACATGAACAAAGGAAAATTTGACTTAAACTTTTTAAGGCCTAAAATTTTGAGTTTGGGCTTAAAGACATTTTAAGACTTTAAGACCCTGCAGAAAACCTGAATAATAAAAAAGCACATTTCAACATATCCTGCTGATCTGCTTCTGCCTGCTTCCGAAGACTTTCAAATGCTGCCACCATCCTCTGCAAATGAATAAATCACAGTGCCAGGATAAGAAATAAAAGACAATATATAATATATAAAATAAGAAAATAAAAATGATATGGTTACCTGAACATTCTCACTGATCTGCATAAATAGATCATGCGTTTCTTCCCGTTCAGCTTCAACTTTTCAGATAAAGTGAAGAACACATTACTGTTTACTAATAATTGGCAGCGAATTTGTAATTTGCTATTATGCTATATGACATCTAGCGTGTTATAATGTTCTCTCACACTTACAAAAATTCATTTTCTCAGCAGATCTCTCAAATGTGTCCTTTAGTATGTTACACAGATTTCTGGTTGCATTAGTTCTGCATAATAAAAATAATCATGATAAAAACATAATAATGTACAAAATGTAATTACTGCTAACAAAGATTTTAGCAGCGATGTTCATACTTATTCCTAAGGTCTTCATTCTCATTGAGTTGATCCTCTAATTTAATGCTCAGACTTTCATTTGCGAACTGCAATGGACATACATAATAAATTAAGAATTCTGTTTTCAGTAAGGCAGGCAAAAACAAATGCACTGTGTAATGTACTTGTATTTGCTGATGAGATTTACCTGCAGCTCTTGAATAGCTTTGCGCTGTGTCTCTATGGTTTTTCTGTTCTCCTGTAGTTTTCTGTCTTTTTGTGAAATATCTGAATCGGTTCTGAACTTCCAGAGTTTGATTTTCTCAGCTTCATCGAGCAGTTTGGAGTACAGCTGGCTAGATCTTAAAGACGTCTACAATGCAACAACAAAAAAAGAGCTCCTTGGTAATTACAGTACTTTGATTTATTTATATTATGCAATGAATTCATAACACATGCTTTAAACCATTGTAAAATATAAAACGAATGAATAATTAATCTTTTAAATAATACACTTTAATACAAAATTAAATAAGCATTAAATCAGACCTCTTCCTTTTCCATTGGCAAGACTGCAGCCTTTTTCATACCCTCTTTAAGAATAAAGGAATATGATTAATGTACATTCAATGTTGTTTTTAAGAATGACATTCACATAAAGCCATATATATTACAACATACCTCTGAATTTATTGAAATCTTACCAGCTCTTGGTGACTTCGTAGGAAGCACCATTTTGGATGGAAATGGCAGGCTCGTCTCCATATCTAAACACTTACTATAACTCTACAAATAAAAATACTGGCATCATCTAACAATTAAACGCTCACACAGTAGTTTTAGCTGCCAGAGGTCAAATAGCAACATTGTACCACAAACAAAGAAGTTTGCCAACCTGATTTGAAGCAGAAAAAAGCGATTTTTCTTCAAACAAGCCTGTTTCCTGAGGCTTCACTGCAGACACTTGATGTAAATGAGCTCTTGAGGGCACCAACAGTTTGAAGTTGAATGCTTTTTGCATGCTGTGGAGTCAAACGAAATATATCACTTCAAAACCCCTCAGAACTACACACCGAAATGCTTTAGTGTTGAGGTTTTCCCCTTTGACATGACAAGTTACGTTAGCAGAATGAGAAATGTCGAGTCGATGCAATTGAGTGAATTCGGCTGATAAGAAAGGCAAAAAGACTGCTAAAAATGAACTTATTTGTTACTGCTGTTCTATTATGTCACGTTTATGTACTTAAAGATATTTTTAGAAATAAGTTTTACCTTTAAACAATTTACCAGGGCTTCTCGACGGACTTTTGTGATGAATAGGACTCTGTTAACCACCAACGGTTTTTAACTGACCTCCGTTTGAAACGCCTGACGTCGAATTTAAATTGAACAGAAACAGCTGTCGCGCAAACAAACATACTCATATAGACAATTTCAGTGTGTTGATATCATAAACATTTCCTGCTTATTGTCAAACTATTTCACAACTCTAGCAAGAGGTAATTCTGTCATAATTTAGCGTTAATGCGGCTGTCGTAATATTATTTGTCAATACGTGCCATTTTTTGGACTCTCAGAAAGCTAAAAATGTAAAACAGGAAATCAGTGAAAGTATGAATGTAAAATCTTATATTGTTGTGATTACCGCCTTTCTAGGCTAAAAGATGTAACCATTTGAAAGATGTAAAAAACACAGTGACTGCTAGCCAGTTTTGAGGAAAACATAACACAGCGGGGTTAGTTGTAACAGGGTGTTACAAATAAGCCACACACTGTTGGACACCAATTGAACTAAAAAAAAAATTGTTAAATTTTGAGTGTAATGTTGAGAACTTTGATTTATTTATATTATGCAATGAATTCATAATACATGCTTTAAACCATTGTACAATATAAAATAAATGTATAATTAATCTTTTAAGCAATACACTTCAATACAAAATTAAATAAGTATTAAATCAGACCTCTTCCTTTTCCATTGGCAAGACTGCAGCCTTTTTCATACCCTCTTTAAGAATAAAGGAATATGATTAATGTACATTCAATGTTGTTTTTAAGAATGACATTCACATAAAGCCATATATATTACAACACACCTCTGAATTTATTGAAATCTTACCAGCTCTTGGTGACTTCGTAGGAAGCACCATTTTGGATGGAAATGGCAGGCTCGTCTCCATATCTAAACACTTACTATAACTCTACAAATAAAAATACTGGCATCATCCAACAATTAAACGCTCACACAGTAGTTTTAGCTGCCAGAGGTCAAATAGCAACATTGTACCAGACATTATGTACCAGACGTTATGGCCATTAGTATTGTTTGCATAGGGGAGAGCGGGGCACAAAGTAACACTTTTTTGGTTTTGGCCTAATAATGAACAAAGTGATAGGGTTAGAAAACCCATATTTTTTTAGCAGCAACACAACAAGCCTCTCCTACAAATGAGCACTGAAAGTATTACCGCCGGATCTATGGTTTCTGTGCAGTATTGCCAAAAGTGCCAGGAGTAAAAATGTTACTGTTTACCCCACCTGCGGGGCATGTAACAGACAGAGGGTTAGTTTTAATACATGCTTAAAAAAATCTGATTTTAACTTCAGTTTACTTTAAACAGTATATTTCCTCAGTACTTAACTCAATTTTTTTGTTATTCTACATAGCACAGCATGTTTATTTATTTATTTATTGGATAAACACATTTGCATTTATTTCCATTATTATCCATTATTATACAATGCATTTATTTGTATTATTAGAAATAGTATTATTATTTTTTCTATTAAAAATATTTTCTATCAAAAACATTTTTTTTTTAAAGTTCTCAACATTACACTCAAAATTTAACAATTATTTTTTTTAGTTCAATTGGTGTCCAACAGTGTGTGGCTTATTTGTAACACCCTGTTACAACTAACCCCGCTGTGTTATGTTTTCCTCAAAACTGGCTAGCAGTCACTGTGTTTTTTACATCTTTCAAATGGTTACATCTTTTAGCCTAGAAAGGCGGTAATCACAACAATATAAGATTTTACATTCATACTTTCACAGATTTTTTTAAATAAAAAAAATTGTGTGTAATAAAAAAATAGTTTTATGCTGCAAAAAATGGTTTCTCATGTGTTTCTTATCCAAATTTGGCCGAACTTTTTCAATAATTGGCAAGAAGTGGTAAAACTCTGTGTTACATTTTACCCAGCGTTACTTTGTGCCCCGCGCTCCCCAACCTCAAAATGGTCTTTAACACGTTCAACGGTCTTCTGGTGATCTACATTTGAAAACATTGAGTATAAGTATAGTTACTAACAGATCAATTTTAATAAGTAATAAAGTAAGACAGATATCGTTTAAAATTTTACACATAATTTATCCTGTAAAAGATTTATTTGAACAGTTTGAAGTGGACAGAGAAAACTCTTGAGATTTTTGTGGTATTGTTAAAGAATCTGTTACTCATTTATTTTTTCGATGTGTTTACTGAAGATTATTTTGGATGGATGTTTCTAAATGTATTTTAAGGATCTTTATATGATGGATGGTGCTATATCGCCTCACAGCAAGAAGGTCGCTGATTCGAGTCCCGGCTGGGTCAGCTGGCATTTCTGTGTGGAGTTTGCATGTTCTCCCTGTGTTTACGTGGCTTTCTTCCGGGTGCTCCGGTTTCCCCCACAAGTCCAAAGACATGCGCTATAGGTGAATTGGGTAAGCAAAATTGTCCGTAGTGTATGTATGTGAATGAGTGTGTATGGATGTTTCCCAATGATGCGCTGCAGCTGGGAGGGCATCCGCTGCGTAAAACATGTGCTGGATAAGTTGGCGGTTCAGTCCGCTATGGCAACCCCTGATGAATAAAGGGACTAAATTGATTAAAAAACTACATCTTTTCTAATACAGCTAATAATATTACTTGGAAAATACCATATTAATGCAAAGAAATGGGCCAAAGCTAAGCCAAATTGTGAACATTTTATAAAGGAGATTAAACAATATGGTACTACAATGTGTAACATTAGAAACCGAAAAGCTAAAAAACATATGAAGCATTATGTAAATTTAATTTGATTAAATAAATGTTGTTTTTATTATTATCGTGCCTGTTTATTTATTTTACCCCTGGCATCTATTTATACTTTGATTGTATAGCTAATATAATTTCTCAGATTTTTATTTTGATTTAGTTGTTCATAACTCGGGGTGCGGTGGTGTAGTGGGTAGCACTGTCGCCTCACAGCAAGAAGGTCGCTGGTTCGAGCCTTAGCTAGGTCAGTTGGCATTTCTGTGTGGAGCATGTTTTCACTTTCAGGGGTGGATTTAACCAATAACCAAGGTAAGCAGCCGCTTAGGGCCCCAGCAAATCAGAGGGCCCCCAAGTAAATACCTAGAATTAAACCTATAAATTCTATATAACATTTTTTATATTGTAATTTGTATGATGAGGGTGTAAAAATTTTATTTTGAATGTAATTATTACGACTGCAAAAATGTGTCCCCCACCCTCAATTATGGAGTAGTCAAATCAGTAAAGATTTAATTTTAAAACTAAATACTTCATTTATTGTTTTTAATTTTGCATTAAGATAAAATGTAGAAAATGAGAGCGAGTGATATAAGACAAAAAAAAAAAAAAAAACAGTAAAATAAATGAAAGTACAAAAGGAGCATTTTAGAACTTTAGGGCCCAAATCACTAAATCTGTCCCTGCTCCCCGTGTTCACGTGGGTTTCATCCGGTTTCCTCCACAAGTCCAAAGACATGCACTATAGGTGAATTGGGTAATCTAAATTAGCCGTATAAGTGTGAATGAGAGTGTATGGGTGTTTCCTAATGATGGATTGCAGCTGGAAAGGCATCCGTTGCATAAAACATATGTTGGATAAGTTGGCGGTTCATTCCGTTGTGGCGACCCCAGATTAATAAAGGGACTGAGCCGAAAAGAAAATGAATGTATATTCTTGTACTGTTTGTGCATATTTACAACAACAGCTGGATCATACAAGGATCATAATTACGACATAATTGTCCCCCTTGCTGGCATGCTACTAAAGTTTGATGAGAAAAACATCATTTTAATTTTCTCAGTTTATGTGGATCCACATGGAGTTCAGAGTAGGCCTTTTTTTTCAAATTAAGTTCACATTTGTCACAGACAAATATGTGGTTTTGCTTCATAACAACAGTGTATAGCCTGCTCTTTTATTATTTAGGCTACATAAAAAAGGAAGTAGAATGACAACACTGAAACATGATCATATGGCAGCTTAAAATGTGGGATGTAATTGCAAAATGTACTAGAAAGACTAAAATATTAAGTCAATAGATTAATTATGAATGAACAATAATTACATTGTAATAGCGATATAAAAAAATTAAATATGAATTAAAATAATAACTGTGTCGCACAAGGGCCCAAAAGTAATGTAAACTTTGAGAAAAAAATATTCTACACTCTCAGAAATAAAGGTACAGGAGCTGTCCCCGGAGCAGAACCTTTTCAAATGATACATACACTCACAGGCCACTTTATTAGATACACCTGTCCAACTGCTCGTTAAAGCAAATGTCAGCAACTCAATGCATTTAGGCATGTAGACATGGTCAAGATGATCTGCTGCAGTTCAAACCAAGCATCAGAATGGGGAAGAAAGGTGATTTAAGTGACTTTGAACGTTGCATGGTTGTTGGTGCCAGAAGGGCTGGTCTGAGTATTTCAGAATCTGCGGAGAATTTACTGGATCTATCTGAAACTACTTGGGTTTTCACACACAGCCATCTATAGGGTTTACAGAGAACGGTCCAAAGAAGAGAAAATATCCAGTGAGTGGCAGTTCTGTGGGCACAAATGCTTTGTTGATGCCAGAGGTCAGAGGAGAATGGCCAGACTGGTTTGAGCTGATAGACAGTTAACCGTAACTAAAATAAACACTCGATTCAACCGAGGTGTGCGGAAGAGCATCTCTGAACGCACAACACGTCCAACCTTGAGGCGGATGGGCTACAGCAGGTAAAGACCACACCGGGTGCCACTCCTGTCAGCAAAGAACAGGAAACTGAGGCTACAATTCGCACAGGCTCAACAAAATTGGACAATAGAAAACTGGAAAAATGTTGCCTGGTCTGATGAGTCTTGATTTCTGCTGCGAAATTCGGATGGTAGGGGCAAAGTTTGGCGTCAACAACATGAAAGGATGGATCTATCCTGCCTTTTATCAATGGTTCAGGCTGCTGCTGGTGGTGTAATGGTGTGGGGGATATTTTCTTGGCACACATTGGGCCCATTAGTACCAATTGAGCATCGTGTCAATACCACAGCCTACCTGAGTATCGTTGCTGACCTTTTCCATCCCTTTATGACCACAGTGTACCCATTTTCTGATGGCTTCTGACTTCCAGCAGGATAACCATCATGTCATAAAGCATGAATTATCTCAAACTGGTTTCTTGAATATGACAAAGAGTTCATTGTACTCAAATGGCCCCCACTTTCACCAGAACTCATTCCAATAGAGCCCCTTATTCGGTCATATTTCTGACAGATGCATCCATCAAAGTGTTACAGCTTCAATATTAACTTTACATTTTGATTATAGAACTTTACCAAAGAATTAAAATGTGCTTACCTTACTGCAGGCTCAACGGGACACAGGGTTCACACTTAAAGGAGATGAAACAATTCTTTATAGAATGAGATTTGTTTGAACCATTTTCAATCAACAATCAAACGATATTCATTTAAACTGGCTCTGACAGAAAATTATTTGCCATTTCAAGAACAATTTACCAAAAGACTATTACCAAATACTGCATTTACAGTGTGTTAAACAAGAACAATATTTCATCATTGCATTTCTAGACTTCATTGAAGGACAAGAATAAACAAAATAACAGTCATTGATGAAAAATTTTGTTTTAAAAATTGCACACTAATATTGAATTAGACCATAAGACATATATGTTTGTTGTGCATTTATTATGTTTGAAAACCCATATTTAATGTCACACAGAAAAAAAGTCTTTCACATTTAACTCCAACACATCTAAAAGATATTCAGTGGGGTTCAGGTTAATTGCTGGTTCATTCCTGTATTAAAATAAACACTTATTTCACAAAATATCAGCCAGATAAATCTTGGCATTGGCATCCTGAAACATATAATATCTAGATATAGTTGTTTAAGAGAGGAAAAAAGCTATATACTGCATCAGTAGGGGTTAAAAGAACTGTGGCCAAACATTTAACAAGTCAGAAACATTTTAATAAATGCAATAAAGATCTAATCAACACAACTGTGCCTTTTTAGGCCTGGCAGTGCATTTGCTAAGTTTCATATTTAATTAACAGACAGAAACCCTTTGTATATCTACCAATTTCTAACTTCTCAAATTTTTTATTTGTCAGAAAAAAAAAGAGTGATAAATTCCTTATATAATATGATTCAATCTCTCTCAGTATCCACAGAATGCCTCAAAATAGATATACCACAGTTCATTTCCTACAGTATTGGCATACAGTATGTTGTGAACTAAAGAAAAGTTCTAAAAATAAAATGAAAAAAAATATCAAGTGCATGGCCATGTGCTTACGCAAGGCACTGAAATGTTTGCATCACTGTCTCAGTAACCTGAACAGTCCAAGATGGAGACCTGTAATCGAATTCACCATATAAAGTGTGCAGAAATGTAAGGATGATCAGGAGTAACGGACAGTGTCACACAGCTTCCTCTGCAGCATTGTCTTCGGCTGCTGTCAGTGCCTCTACAACCTCTTTTCCAGGTTCGTCCTGCTGATTGGCTTTCTTGGACTCCTCTTTTGCTTCTCTTTCCAGTAGTTTGTAATTGATGCCCATTCCGACGAACAAAAACAAGCTGCCGATCAGCAGGACAATCCCACAGCCCATGTAAGTGTACTTGTAGTCATGGTAGATGTCATTGAACTTCCCTGTGAGGACAGAAAAGATGATAATAAAAGAATCCATTATACATGATCAGTTTTTTATGGAAATTAAACTAAACTTAGGTCACAAAAGTGTTTACAGGCTGATAATAAATTGTCTTTTTTGTTTCTTATTACATGCATTTTGGGCTTGTACTGTATGGTTCATTGATGAATGAGTTGATAAATGTCTATCAAACTTAATAATAATTCCTTACATTTATATAGCACTTTTCTGGACACTCAAAGCACTTTACTCCTCATCCACCACCAGTGCAGCATCCACTTAGATTACGCGACAGCAGCCATATTGTGCCAGACAATTATGATACAAGGATGGTTAGGAGGCCATGATGGATAGAGGCAAGTGAGCAAATTTGTGCAATATGCCGGGGTTAAACCCCTACTCTTTTTTGAAGGACCTGAGATTTTTAACAACCACAAAGTGTCAGGACTATTAACATCTCATCTGGAAGATGGCACTCACTGAGCAGTATAGGCCCCGTTTACACTAATACGTTTTAGTTTTAAAACACCGTATTAGAATGAAAATGATCCGCTCCCACCATGGCGTTTCACCCAGCGTTTCTGAACAACTCTCCGTCCACACTATACTGCTGAAAATGCACGTGACCAAACACACTGGCATACGATGCAGAATATGTGGAAGTCTGAGCTTCAAGCAGTTATCTACCCAGATGAGAGTGTGCACGTTGGACTGTTCATCAAGGATCTACGTGACGCCTCAACATTTTTGGTGTCTGTTAAGTTCTTATTATCAAAATGAAAATAGGCCGTTCCTTAAATTATGTTTCCATTTAATTACTAAGAAAGTGAAACAATGTAGCCAGGCTGATGTGAATGGGGTTATAAAGTACACTGTTCCCTTTGAGGATTTACCCGACATGTCCTCGGAAGTTTGTTTTCCATATCAAACTTGCGAAGTCTGAACTTACAAGGAGAGGATGCAAGACTGAACTGTGTGTAGGCTACTTAATATTGAGGAAAAGCCCCAATCAATCAAGCAGCCCCGTCTCTGTTTTCAGATGTCTCTGTTTTCCCCTGACATAGAGCAGCAGCATTTTAAAACCAAAACGGCCTCTCCAGTGTTTCCAAAACGCTCAGTTTTCGGTGCTCGACGGATGGCCTAACCGTAGCAAAACATAAGCGTTTTCAAACTAAAACGTAATAGTGTAAATGGGGCCATAGAGTCCTCATCAATGCTTGCCACCTGCTGGTCTCACTATCACCATTTCCAGCAGCAACCTAGCTTTCCCATGCGATACTAATCCCATCCAGATACTAACTGGGCGCAGCACTGCTTAGCTTAAGTGGTCGACCATGTGAGAGCTAGCTGCCGGTGCTAACTTGTAATTAAATATTAATTAAATAAATAAATATTAATTAAACATGTAAATAAATATTTTATGTAAAAATATGAATGCAAAAAGAAAAATTTATTTCTTAGGTCAAATACGTTTAGTTGACAGTTTCTTTGGGCTCATCCTGATTTCTTGTTAAAAAAACTGTTGATTCAGATGATTCAAGGCTCTTTCTATACACATCAACACTTTAAGGTAAAAACCGATCAGAAAATGTATTTCTTGGGTAAATGTAATTCCTAACCCAAAAATTAATATGATGTAGAAACTTCTATGCTTTTGGGAACATCAGAATTTTAGGTCATTTTTGGCCAGTTTCTTAGGTCAAAATAGTGGACGCAGGTGTTTCTGTAGACTTTTTAGACTAATTTCTTCTTGAAAATAAAGCAGTTGATGCAGATGCTTCAAAGTTTTTTTTTATGAAAATCATGATTTTTAAGGGAAAAACTTATAAGAATATTTAAGAATTATTTAGGTCATGTGACTCATAAAAGGTTTAAATATTAATTGATCATTCATTCATTCATTCTCTTTTTTGGCTTAGTCCCCTTATCAATCCGGGGTCGCCACAGTGGAATAAACCACCAACTTATCCAGCACATTTTTTACGCTGTAGATGCCCTTCCAGCTGCAACCCATCTCTGGGAAACATCCACTCACACTCATTCACACACATACACTACGGACAATTTAGCCAACCCAATTCACCTGTACCGCATATCTTTAGACTGTGGGGGAAACCGGAGCACCCGGAGGACACCCACGCAAACACAGGGAGAACATGCAAACTCCACACAGAAACGCCAACTGACCCAGCCGAGGCTTGAACCAGCGACCTTCTTGCTGTGAGGCGACAGCACTACCTACTGCGCCACAGCGTCGCCCTATTAATTGATTAATTCACTTCACTGGATTTTAGGTTAAATATTTCATGGAATGCATGAGGGATATTTATTTCTTAGCTCATGTAGGAAATTAATAATAATTTCTTTAAAAACTAAACATTTTTAGTTGACAGATGTTTCTGTGAACCTTTGTAATTTTAAGTTACTATTTATTTCTCTTTTTTTAGAAATGACCTGTCACAATTAATCATTTTCAATTTACCATGTTTATAAATGTGCACCGATAGTAAAATAACCCTTTTTCTCAATTTTTGATAGTTGAAGTCAGAATTATTAGCCCCCCTTTGTATTTTCTTTTCTTTTTTAATATGTTCCAAATGATGTTTAACAGAGCAAGGAAATTTTCACAGTATGTCTGATAATATTTTTTCTTCGGGAAAAAGTCTTATTTGTTTTATTTCAGCTAGAATAAAAGCAGTTTTAATTTTTTTATGAACCATTTTAAGGTCAAAATTATTAGCCCCTTTAAGCTATACCTTTTTTTCGATAGTCTACAGAACAAACCATCATTATACAATAACTTGCCTAATTACCCTAACCTGCCAGGTTAATCTAATTAACCTAGTTAAGCCTTTAAATGTCACTTTAAAAAGATAAAATAAATCAGTTATTAGAAATGAGTTATTAAAACTATTGTATTTAGAAATGTGTTGAAAAAAATCTTGTCCGTTAAACAGAAATTGGGGAAAAAATAAACAACGGGGCTATTCAGAGGGGTTAATAATTCTGACTTCAACTGTATATATCAGTGAAACAATTTACTGAAAAACAAGTATTCAAAAAATCTATTTAGTCTTTGTAATTTGTATAATTTTGTCATTTGGAGGGTTATGATTTTCTAACGGTGGATCTCCTGTGACTGACAGGTTGTCCTGCCCTCACACCAGTAAACATGTTATTTGGTTGGGAAGACATTATCACTCCATAAACATTAGAAGTGCAATTTTGATTCTGATTTCATGTTGCCATCAAATCTATAAGATGTAAACCCACACCATGCTTACCTAGTAAAGGAGGCCCCAGTAACACCGGCCCACATTCTACGATAGTCACCAGTCCGACAGCACTGGAGAACCGCTGAGCCCCGACGAGATCCATGAGGGTCTCAAACAGCACCGAGCTCAACCATCCAAAAGCAAACCCAAAGAAGATGGCATAAATCACAAAGCCCATGTAGTCTGTGGACAGAGGCGCAAGCAAGTGGCACACACCATTGAGGAGAATAGAAGCAGCGAAGAAGTGCTGCACCCTCGGTCTCACCCATTTTGTATTGGCAACTATTCCCATTGACGGTCGTGCGACCATATCAACAAATGCCAGAATAGAGAGCAGAAAAGCTGCCTTCTCCCTGGGAATTTGCTTGCTCTTGGCGTAATTACTGAGGAAGACAAGAGGAGAGAAGAGGCCGAAGAACATGACCACATTCCCCAAAAGGTAAAGCAAAAAGCCACGGTGCTTGAAGAGTGTCAGATCGATGAAACCATTGATGACCTCGACCACCGTCTTTCGCTCTTTGGCTCGGCTGTTACTGTTATCGGCCTTAACAGCAGGTTGGGGTTTTGGCCCAATGGGTCTCATGAGTGATCCTGCGACACAACAATTGAGCAAAAGTCCACCCAGGATCAAGAAACTCCCTCTCCAGCCAAACTGATCGAAGAACCATGTGTTTAGAGGAGCTAGAGTTGACAGGAAGACCGGGCTTCCTGCCATAGCGATGCCATTAGCAATTGGACGCTTTTTGTAGAAATATTTGCCGATCATTGTGAGAGCTGGGTTGAGATTAAACGCGAGTCCCAGACCTAGAAAACATTCAATTCAATTCAATTCAATAATCAAAGAGATTAGATATTTTTTTCAAAGAAATAGCATTTAGTTTTAATTATACCTCCCACAACACCAACACAGAAGTACAAGCCCTCGACAGTATTGCAAAATGAGGCAGCAATGAGCCCTGCTCCTGACAGACAGCCTCCTAAAATCATGATTGGACGACTTCCATATTTGTTGACCAGGATACTGCTGACAGGACCTGAAAAGGAGAGGATTTACACACACAAAAAGGTAAATATTAAATTTCCATCTCTAATAAACAGAAAAAAATATGGGAAGAGGCCACTTCTCAGATCTCTGCACTCCAGAAAAAAAGGTACATGGTAGGGTGGTCGCGATACCATTAATTAATCTTACGGTACTATACCAGCTGAAGTATCACGATACCAAGTAGTATTGCGATACTGTAACTCATAACTCAAATTAAAATGAAAATGATCAGAAATACTATATTTTATGTTAAAATAGGCCTACTTAAATGTAATTCATAATTCCCTTAAGGCTAAAAAGTATTATTTGCACCCCTCTTTACTTAAAATTTAATTGGTTTATTTTTTGGCTTAGGTTTTCATTTTTTGTGTATTTTGTAGATAACTGACCAATAAAACTACATTAAAATAAAGATACAAATTATACCAAATAAAATTTGTTACAATAAAAATTTCAACAAAATTAGGCTATATGAAGTGTTCAAAATATTTCAATGTTTCCTGTTGCTATTTTGGGTATTTCATCTATTTTTTTTTTCAGTCTCATCAGGTAACAATCCAAAGTAATTCAGCATTTCAGTTTGAGAGTTGTTTCTTTAAAGAGATTGTCGCAGTCACTGATAAATTATACTAACAGCAACAGAAATGAACCAATTCAAAGACGTGCAATAAAACTGAAGCGTTAGCAAACGTGCAATAGGCTACCATACACAGTTTTGCCATTCTATACAGTTTTGATCCACAGACTATTCGAATAAAATGTTCTATTGTTGCACAAATGTGTGAGCATTTGAGTGACTTTTCCACATGCAACAATATATATTGTGGATAAATCATTAATGACGATACTGCCGTTTACAAACTACAGTGGCACCGCCAGTATTTTGGAGCCATATTATCGCGATACTACCATAGTATCGGTAAACCGTGCAACCCTAGTACACGGTGGTACAAATAATGTTCTTTAGGGAACAGTTTTGTACCTTTGTAAAAGTTGTACCTTATATGGTACACAAAAGGCCTCTTATGATACTGTTCTGTACCATTATTCAATTGAATTGAAGGTGCACATTTGTTCTCATAAAAATTTTCATAAGTGTTGGACAACTCCTTCTTTATTACAATATCTATGAAAAAAGATATTACTGGAGAAGCAAAGTGATTTTATGAATAATTTCCATGTTAAAACATGAATAATCATTTAAAAGCATATGTCTAAAGAAACTCATAAACATTCATTATTAAGTTCTATAACACAAAACAACTGGTAAAACAATACTATAGGTATTGTATACTAAACATTTAAGGGATTTTTAATAAACATTTGGTAAGCATTTTTTGATAGATACATTTTCATTATTGATATCTGCACCTTTTGGCGTTTGCTTTCCAATACACTCCTGAGCTGTCAAAAGTCCTGCATATACAAAGTGTTCACGTAGACATTTTAGAATTATAAAAGTAATCAAACAGTAATCAATGTGCATACCTCGTTACAGTACTTTTGCATAAATCTATTAAGTAATACTTATTCTTTAACTAAATTAAATCAACTTTTAAGTGATTACAAAGCTATTGTGTGAAAATTTGGGAAAAAAATTTTGTACATGGGAGAATGTTTTTTTTTGTAACATTTTTGTGAAAAGTGTCTAGTCACTAAGTGTCTTGTCACTGTAGTGGTACCTTCATGGATCAGATTTGTACCTCTAATGAATTCTGAATACAATATTGTATCTGTGGGTTTTAATAACCAAAGGTACATTTTGGTTTCCCATGATACAAATCATGTCCTTAACGGTACAAACTGCAATGGTACACATTTGTTTCTTTTTCTTAAGGTACAATTCTGTCCCATAATAAGGTATTATTATTATTATTATTATTATTATTATTATTATATATTTATTAGGTGTGGGTTTGAGTAACATGTTCATATTTGTTTTATACTGTAATAATATTTCTTCCTAAGTTCAAATAGAAAGTCATTTAGACATTTGCTTTTCATTTGTTTTCAATTGTTGTGATTGAAACTGTAATCATCCAAACTCAAACAAAAAGTGTTCAGGGGTAGTTTAAATAACGTATCTGTGCTCTTTGGGTAAGAGATTCATCAGAATAAACAGAAAAGATCAGTCCAACCCAGCAAGCATTTTTTGTTTTAAAAAGATGTCTAATAGATGTCTATTAGGTGTAAAAACATAGTCGTCTTGGCTAAAACAAGGCTAAATTTGGGATGATGTCTAAGAATAGGCCAAAACTAGACTAGTCATCAAATAAACAGAAATGAATGACTACACATATAAAGTCTGTCTAATCTGTCTATTTGATGGCTAGTCTAGTTTTGGCCTATTCTTAGATGTCTATTAGGTTTTCACTGACAGCACAACATATCCTTGTTTTGCCAGGCTGTCTACATTTAGATGTCTATTAAACACAAAATTGCTTGCTGGAAAGTCCTTTTTTTCGAGTCCTTTGAACTGACATTTGCTGTTTAAACTGTAATCATTTTTAAAATAAAGTAAGACTGTCCTTAGAAAACAAAGGGGGCATCTCAATCTGCTCCCTATAGCTCCCAAATTTTTGACTTATACCAATAACCAATTACAGATTACTGATAACCGATTATTAATAACCGATGACCAATTACTGATACTGATTTAGATTTGGAGGTCTATGAATAATTTAGCAGACACATTACCCACAATCAAAATAAAATAATAAAACAGTGGTGGGCAGGAAGCATGTGAGGAATAAAGATATCTACTTAATTTTGTTATCAGGCCAATAACAATGGCATTACAAGAGGCATTTATCAGCCAATATCAATAAGGCTGCAGATATATTGTGCATTCCTAGAGACAGCATTTAAAATGGTGACTCCCTGAAGCCTTGACTAGTGAACAAAGGAGCTGATTGAGATGCACCCATGATTTATCTAAAGTTAGTGTGCTTGAAGATTACATTGTTGTTGTTGAATAGCATGCTTGAGATTAGGTAACAAGATATGTGGTGTGTGAAGACAAATGAAGGTATAAAAAAAGAACAATGGTTCGAGAAACACCCAATTCCAACTTATCAAGAAATTCAATGAGAAAGAGAACAGAACGTAACATGGACTTGATTTTATCCATTGGGAATTGATGGGGTTGGCCCAACTAACTACTTCAATTCTCCAGATGTGATTCTTTGGATTTATTTTTGGCCACTCAAATCATCCAACAGTGTGTTAGGATACGATAGACAAATGTCCATTTCCAGGCCGATTCACTACACTTCCAGTTTGACTAAGAGATTCTTAATTATTTCCCTAATGGATATTTCAGTGCTATTTTCGTAAATGCACTTCCTATTTTTGGAAACTCAACAACCTTTTGCCTCAAATCACAGCAGTGTCTATTCTTGCCCATTGTGATGAATGACTGAGGCTGTGTGCAAAATCACCCCTATCCCTTTAAAGTCTTCATGGAATAGAGCTTTATTTTAGATGTTAGTAATTTAGATGTTAGTATCAGTTTGTTAGACTTAAGGATATCTAAATGCTAATGTGCGGCAAAAATGTAAAAAAATAAATAAATAAAAAAAATCTCATTAAGAAGATACAAACATCCAAAGCTTGCCGTTTGTCACTTCTGCCTATAAGTGGATAAACACTTTTTTGTCATCACCTCATACCTCAGATTCTCATCAAATATTCTGACCAATCAAATGCTCTCTATTATCTGACATGCCCCGCCCCCTTCAAAATGTTATTGCTATTGTATATGCCCATGTGCTCAAACTTTAACTGGCATAGCTGTGATAAAAACTAAACTTTATTGGCTGTTTTTTTTAAAGGGGAGGAGCAACTCTATATCCTGCCCTGCCTTTATATTTCAGTTCAAATTACGTCACACATCGAACAAAAAAATGCACATTCCCAAACACTTCACAGGACCTTTAAATAGTGCACTATTTGAGGGAGCAGACATTTGTTGTGGTGTCTGAAACTATAGTGGACATTATGAAGTGCATTCAATCAATCCCACAATGCAACCAAAATAATGAGTGAACAACCGATGTACACTCAAACTGCTAGAGAATTCCTAAAATTAACTGTGAGGGTTCTCACGTCAAATTTATTTGTCTGCAAACAAAATGGCGTCCACAGCAGAAACCTATCAGTATAAGTTTATCAATAGATTATTAATTAATTGTTAAATTAATGTTTGAATACATGGCAGAAATCAAAAATAGTTTCTTTCATTAGTAACAATAAGTTTGCTTAGTGTTAGATACCTAGGGTCTGACAAAAAAGTTGAAAATCTAATTCGTCTCAGGGATTTAACAGCCATCAAACAAAATGGCATCGCTTCCGCTGCTCCAACTCACCTACTCTTTTAAATTCACTCCTTTAAGTGGATTATATTAGAGGACTAATATAGGGAATGGAGAATGAGGGCACATGGGTGTGATTTAAGATACAGTCTTAATGAGTTTAGTCTGTGTGTATCAAATTCAATATCAAAATCAAACTTTTACCTGTTCCTCTGTGTACTAGACACATGTAAAAATAAATAGAAAAATTGTACACTGTTAACAATGTACAATCGACAGTAACTTACTTGTAACAGTTCCTCAGCAACTTACTGTAAATCAATTACAGCAAAAGTGCTGTATTTACATTTACAGCACTATTTATCTTGCTGTATTTACAATATTATAATTTTTTACTGTAAAATATACAATAATTTTCACAATGCAACTTTAAAATACAGTAACGTACTGCATAACTGTGCTACAGTAAAATTCAGTTCATATTACACTTAAATACTGTGTAATTTATTAAATTATTAGCTGTAGTTATAGTGCAGCCTTTCCTCAGTAACTTACTGTAAATCAATAATAGCAAAAATACTGTATTTACATTTACAGCACTATTTATCTTGCTGTATGTAATTACAATATTGTACAACTTTACTGAAAATATACAGTAATTTTCACAATGCAAATTTAAAATACAGTAACATACTGCATAACAGCCCTACAGTAAAATACAGTTCATTTTACACTTAAATACTGTGTAATTTACAAAAATTGTTAACTGTGGTTATAGTGCAACCTTTCCTCAGTAACTTACCATAAGTCAATTACAGTAAAAATACTGTATTTACATTTACAGCATTATTTATCTTGCTGTATCTATTTACAATATTGTACATCTTTACTGAAAATATACAGTAACTTTACAATGCAAATTTAAAATACAGTAACACACTGCATAACTGTCCTACAGTGAAATTTCAGTTCATATTACAGTTAAATACTGTGCAATTTAATTTTTTTTTAACTGTGGTTATAGTACAACCTTTCCTCAATAACTTACCGTAAGTCAATTACAGCAAAAATACTGTATTTGCACTTACAGCACTATTTATCTTGCTTTATATGTATGTGTACTATTGTACATCTTTACTGAAAAAATACAGTAAATTTAATAATACAGCTTTAAAATACAGTAACATACCGCATAACTGTCCTACAGTAAAAAAAACAGATCACAATACAGCTAAATACTGAAAAAAAATGTTAACAGTGAATTGATTGTTCACACACGTTTATAGGAGTTTTATATTTTTAAAATAAAACTTTGATGTGTTGGCAGATGTTTGTTCTCAATAAGAACAGAGGACCAAAAACTTTGAGCAAAAGACAAAGGGGTTAAACAATAAACAGACTTTTTTACAGCCTTTCCCCTTCATATTTACCATATGGGGCCAATATCAACAGAGGGCAATTCTATCTCAGTGAACTATTCATAAATCACCAGAAATGTGTACTGATAAAACAAGACAGTCTGTGTTCAGGCCAGCAGAGGGCATTGCAGATCTACGGAGAAGAACACTAGAGTTTGACATTGCATATTACTGCAGTAATCATCAAACTGCAGATTTTGCTGTTTCCAACCATCAACTGAGCAGAAGATGCTACCTGTGAAATGCAGAGGTTGAAAGACCAATCTTTAAGTTAATATTCCAGATATGTTTCACCCCATAGCAAACTTCAGCCTCAACAAACCAAACTGATATGTTGTGATACTCCATACAGCAGCAATCCCAGAGGTATTTCCAGTTACGTGCGTGTTTTCAAGACTTCATGTACTGAGTCCAAATCCTATCATGAATGTAGGAAGGAAGCCTGCTAATCATGTATAAAGCGGGGAGTGATGCACGTCTTCAGCTTCCAGTACAATAGACTGCCTTGTTTGCCTCTCTAATCCACCTCATACAGCGGGGGCGAGAGTCACTGCGAACATGTAGCAAAGAACACATTAACACATTTATTCATGCGCAAGTTCATTAGAGGCACATACACAGCCTTATAGTTTACCCCACAATGACTACTTATAACAGTACTTCAGTACAGTACTTTAACCAGATTTAGGCATTCATGCTCAGACTGTACTGTCGGATTGGGGTGGGGGAATTAACACTTCTGATGATGTGTGCTTGTTGTGAATATAGTGATTATATATCAGTAAGAAATTAAATAATAATAGCAGAAATAATTATTAATTCATTCATTTTCTTTCGGCTTAGTCCCTTATTGATCAGGGGTCGCTACAGCGGAATGAACTGCCAACTATTCCAGGATGTGTTTTACGCAGCAGATGCCCTTCCAGCCGTAACCCTGTGAAACACCCATACACTCTCACATTCACACACACTAATACAATAAGGGCAATTTTGTTTTACCCAATTCACCTATAGCGCATGTCTTTAGACTGTAGGCAAAATGCATAGACAAAACCGGAGCACCCGGAGGAAACCCACGCCAATACAGGGAGAACATGCAAACTCCACACAGAAACCAGGGACTTGAACCAGCGACCTTCTTGCTGTGCTGCCTACAATAATAATAATTATTTATTTAATTAATAAATATTTAATATCAATGTTTGTCCAGTTAATAATTATGTATCATATTACTACTATTTTCCTTATAATCCTTATATTTATTTATAATATTTTTATAATTTGAATACTCATTTATTTACTTATTTCAGTATTTAATTACTTATTTGCATATTGTTTTAAATTACAAATATGGCTAATTACCTGTACATAGCTTGTGAGCTTGCTTTTTATTTGTGAATTTATTATGGTGTTTTGAGAAAGCCAACATACTCTATATACTATATATACTATATAATATATACTATATATATATATATATATACTATATATATATATATATATATATATATATATATATATATATATATATATATATATATATATATATATATATATATATATATATATATATATATATACTCTATATACTAAATAAACTAAAAATTCTTCTTCTTCTTCTGAGACTAATTTCTATAAGCCTCTCCTTCTATATCTTTCAAGCTACAAAAACCAAACTAACTCCAAACCTCTAAACTGCTCTGACTCGGGTTGCTATATCTTTTCCAAATGATCGGACTAACAGTTTTCTGAAAACTGACCTGGAAAATTTGGAAAAGTCCCATAGACTAAACATTGGCCCAAACTTTTTGACCTCATAACGCCAGACTGTCATACAGACTTAAGGTTGGGCTCAATTAATTCAGACTACCACTCTGCCAATCACTGAAGACCTTTCAACTTACTAGCCACAACCTAGCAACCACTCAGAGCACCCTAGCAACTGTCCCATAGACTTCCATTGCAAAAAACTGCCCGTGACTTTACATTGGACATACTAACAACATACCACTTCATACTAGAAACATATAAACAAGCATACTAATCATACTAGCAACATGCTTATTCATACTAAATTCATGATAACAACATGCTAGTTTATACTAGAATCATGCTAGCAACATGCAAATTTTTACTAGAACCTTGCTAAAAACATGCTAATTTATGCAAGAAACATGCTAGCATAATGATAATTCATACTACAACCAAGTAACTGCCAAGTAACCACCCAGAACACTTTAGCATCCTCCTAGCAACAGCATAGTAACTACCTAGAACACCCCAGAAACCATGCTAATTTATGTTAGCAACTGCCAAGTAACCACCCAACCCACCTTAGCAACCTCCTAGCAACAGCATAGTAACCACCTAGAACACCCCAGAAACAGCCTAGCAACACCTTAGAAACCACTCAAAACACCCTAGCAACTGCATAGCAATTTTTTAGTAACTGCCTAGCAACCACTCAGAATACCCTAGCAACACCCTAACAACTATCTGGAACACCCTAGCAACCGCATAGCAACCACCTAGAACACCCTAGAAACAGCCTAGCAACGTCTTAGCAACAACACCCTAGCAACCACTTAGCAACATCTTAGCAACCACACGAAACACCCCAGAAATGCCTTAGCAACTACTCAAAACATCCTTGCAATCACAAAGTAATGTCTTAGCAACTGCCTAGCAACCACTCAGAATACTCTAGCAACACCTTAACAACTACCTGGAAAACCCTAGCAATGCTTAGCAACCACTTAGAACACCTTAGCAACTGTCTAGCAACCAGTCAAAACTCCCTAGCAATGCCTTAGCAACCACTCAGAACACCCTAGCAACCATTCAGAACACCCTAGCACCCACCTAACGACACCTTAGCAACCACTTAGATCAACCCCAAACATGCCAATCCATACTAGAAGCAAGCTAACATATACAGTTGAAGTCAGAATGATTAGCCCCCCTTTGAATTTTTTTTTTTCTTTTTTAAATATTTCCCAAATTATGTTTAACAGGTACCCAACAAACACAATATAGCGTCAATATAGCGACCTTCCTACAACGTTGTATTAACCTTGTAAAAAGGTTGAGGATGTACGTTGTTGCCGAAGGTTGTCACAACAGTGTCATAATGTTGCCATTTAAACGGCTGTTGCTTTAGGTTGTGCTTAGGTGGCATGGATGACCACTATACAACATTTACTCATCATCAATGAATCAGTTAAACATTTTTTTTTTTTAAAGATTTATTTTTAGCCTTTTTGTCGTTATTAGATAGGACAGTAATAAGAGGAAGCGAAGTGGGAGAGAGAGAGGGGTAGGGATGGGAAATGTCCTCGAGCGGGGATTTGAACTCAGGACACCCTGACATGCTACTGTATTAAAATATTAAATATTAATGTATTAAAACGGTTGGCGTGCTATATACTGTATGTACTGTTTGACATATACTGTATGTATATGTCGGCGTGCTAACCACTAGGCTATTGCGTCGACAATTAGTTTAAATTTCAACAGAGTGTTCGGCGTCTCATTCAACAACGACCAAGGAGATGTGAGTATTGCTTTATTGTATAAAGTATTGTATTATTTCTTCTTGCTAAATAAGTCATCAGTGGTCATTTGTGTAGTCCTGTTGTGTCAAGCTCTGATCTGTCCTCTCCTGTTCACTGCCTATTGTGACTTGTGGCCGATGTGGATCCATCTCTGACACTGGATTTTCTGTTGGATTTCTTTCTCTGACTGCTTTCTCTACCAACACCTACGCCTGAACTTCGGCTGAGCTTCCCGGTCTGCTGTATTCTCCAGTCCAGAGCTTCAATGTAGTGTCTGCATTTTATTTATTTATTTATTTATTTATTTATTTATTTATTTATTTATTTATTTATTTATTTATATTTCAATACTTCCTTTTTTACTTCTCCTGTTTGTTTACCTTCTCAATTGACATTTTAATTTAGCCTACCCTTTGAGGTTAATTATATAGAGTTAATTATTTATTATAATCTAAACTTTATTTTGTACTATTTGCTTATAATTAGATGTGCTGTATGCATTAAATGTTGTTAAATATATAATAAAAAATGTGATTATTCATTTGTGTGGCCTTTTCACACTTCAAAGCTTACACATGCAGTTGTTAAATTAAAAAGGAAAAGAGAATGAACAATATTTAATATTAAGCACTACTGGAAAATTATTACTGCTTATCCTGTATTTTAGACAGTATTGATAAACTGCCAGAAAAAAATACATGTAGTAAGAACGTGGTCTCACGGTTGCTGAATGTCATACGACAACATTGCTACAGCCTTCTCACGTCTTTTATTTCTATGTTGTATCAATGTAGCAAGCACATAAGTGGCGACTTTGCCTTGAAAAAATGCAACGTCGAACAGACATTGCTACAACGTAAATGTGTTTGTTGGGTACTTTCACTTTTCACTACTTCAGCCTTCACCTCTTTTTGTGTTCAAACCAACCTAAGATTGGCACGTTTTTTCACATGGCAGGTTTTTACGTCGTTCATACATGTTGAGAGATCGAGTTGATGGACTTGAAAAGGTTATATGTGTTGACATAATCCACACAGACATGACTTAGTAAAGCGTGAAGTCATGTATTATTTTAATTATATCATTAGTCTGAATGTACAGTAAATCCCCTCGTCAGGCAGCGCTGGAGCAGCATGAGGGAGTTGATCAAAGCGCATCAAACGAGAGGTATTAACAAAAGAAAAATACACAACTTAAGACACTTAAATGCTTGTATTTGTTGTATTTGCACCAGCTCTGCAATGCACATCCACAGCTTTATGCATTGGGTTGGCAGTATAGTCTCTGTGTTCAGTCCGTTACTACCATGGTTGAAACCCATACAGGCAGTCAGGCAGCGTAATACAGAGAGCAAAGCAAAGTGCATCGGTAATTAAATTGGAAAAAAAGAAAAATAGAATATATATATATTATATATAAATATTTATATTAGACACACATCTGCTGCCTGTATTTGCACCAGCTCCACGTCCACAACTTCACGCATTGGGTTAAATTAGGCTTTGGAGTCTTCATGTTCAGTCCTTTACTTCCACTGTGTCTGTTCAGCTGAGGGAACGGAACCAACCCCGTGACGTCGGACACAGTGATATTCCAAGATGGCGGCACCCTAGGTCTAAAATCTATAGTAAAACATGCAGTTTTCTGCTAAATGGTTACATTAATCGAGTTTGCTTAATATATTTTCATTAAAGTGGAAACCAATGTACAAAATAATGTAAACTTGACTGAGTGCTTCATTTCCCCTTTAAGAAGATAAAGGTTCCACTTTATCTAAATATCACTTTAAATAAATATCTTTAGAGAAAGAGAGTATTTTGAGTTTCAATGCTAGGGTCACATTCCTAAAATTGCTTAGTGCCCCAAATCGCTAAGTCTACAACTGATTTTGCAGCCCTATATGCACATCTGCACAACAAAAAACAGCTCAATCCACCAACACATCAGCATATAGAAAACCTGTATGAAAACAGTCATTATACATGCAAAAATGACTCCATTTACCTTTAACTATTCAACTTCTAGAGCAGTTTTTTGCACTTTCGTACAGTTTAAAAGCACAGTTAGCAAAATTAATTTGACTGCAAATGCACTACAGGCACCCTGATTTCCCATTTGAATATTTACTAAACTAAGCCCTCGGGTGGCATTAAACAAAACCTCTCTCCTGACAGAGCAGATCAGTCCCCGTTCATGTAAATACCCTCATATCTGGACTTCTCTCGCTCAAGGCAAAGCTCCTCTGGGCTGCCCGGGTCACCGACAACAAGCTTTACTGCACTAGAGGTCTATGTAGGAAGATGTCTTGGCCTCGAATGCCAAAACAACACATCGCTGGTAAAGAAATGAACACCTTCTGACAGTATTTAGCTTAGAGGGAGTTCAGACCTCCTCACAAACGGTGGCTGAGACAGCGGCTGTTTATGTGAACGAGGAGAAAGGGCATCAGAATAACAGCTAGAAAGAGAAATGAGTGCAAAAGAGGGAACACAACACATGTCAGTCATGAACAGCATCAAACTGGAATTCACTTGCAAGCATAATGTTGAATACATAATATATTGCTACACTGAATTTGGATATGCAGTATAAAATATTCTGAGAATTTTGCATTGCCTGTACATACATCTATGAGAACAAATGGGTCACTTGTGCAATTTACGTTTGATTTCCTGTACTATTTAGGTATCCGTTTGAGTATTTTTTAAATTGGTTTTATTCTATAGGACATCTGTGTGATAACATCTCTTGAAAAAGCAGGGGTCACAACTATATAATGATTTTTTTTTACTTATATGGAATGAAAACATTGGTTTTCTGAAAACACTGTACCAGTGCACCTGTTGAGTTTGAGTTAAAAACATCATTTTTGTTTTATTCTGCAAACTAATTGTGTCATTCCTCCAAATATAATCTAAAATTTGGTATTTTGTATTTTATATATATATATATATACACACACACATATATATATATATATACACATCTTGTTATTGTGTGGTTGCTTTTGTTGTTATTGTTGTTACACGCATGCACACGCACACACACAGGGAGTTAAATAAATTAAAATGAATGATTTAATGAAATAAATGATAAATATTAAGTAATTAATTAAAATATAATAAAAAGAAAGAAATACATGAAAAAAATATATAATAAAAAGTAAATAAATAATTAAAATGAATTATGTAATAAAATAAATAATTAAAATGAATGAATAAATTAATTAAAATCTAATTTTAAATAAATAAATAATGATTTTTTTAAATATATAAAATTATATTAAATGAATAAAAATTAAATAAGTTAATTAAAATAAATGATTTAATAAAATAAATTATAAAAATTAATTAATTAAAATATAAAATAAACAAATAAAAAATAATTAATTAAAACATAAAATAAACAAATAAACAAAAATAAATAATAATAATAGTAATAATATGTATATTATTATTATTATTTTTATTTATTTGTTTATTGTTTATTAGCACGATCGTCTAACAGCAAGAAGGTCGCTGGTTCGAGCCCCAGCTGGGTCAGTTGGCATTTCTGTTTGGATGTTCTCCCTGTGCTGGCATGGGTTTCCTTCCGGATGTTCCGGTTTCCCCCACAGTCCAAAGACATGCGCTATCAGTGAATTGGGTACGCTAAATTGGCTGCGTATGTGAGTGTGAATGAGCGTGTATGGGTGTTTCCCAGTGTTGAGTTGCAGCTGGAAGGGCATCCACTACGTAAAACATATGCTGGATAAGTTGGTGGTTCTTTCCGCTGTGGTAACCCCAGATTAATAAAAGGACTAAGCCAAAACAAAATTGAATGAATGAATGAATATAATTTCATTTTCCAATTATAGCATAATCACCATCATTTACTCAAAGATGTATTATTGGTCACTTACTTTGATTCTCCAGAGGTTTATTCATATAGTACCAGTAGCGCTGTATAATGTGATTCTGTACATGATTGTTTTGAGAAGAAATCTTGCATGCGTGGTTGGCTGTGTGATCATCTGGGTCATGTGCTGTGTGTTTCTGCATTACAGTAGGGAATTAGCTCTGCTGGGCCAGAAGGGGCAGTGTAGGAGGACGAGGTCAAATGTAAAGTCATGTGCCACTCACGAGTTCTCATGGCCATAATATCAGCCCACCAGCACAAACTCAAGAGCCTGTCTTTCAAAAATATCCCCATCGACCACCTTGCACACAAATGACAAATGTGAGGGCAAAAGCACAAGTATGTTGTTCGGTAACATATACAGCAAAAGTGGGCTCAATAAGGAAAATAAATGTCTTTTTTTTTTTTAAATTGCACCGTACTACTCAAACTTAAAATAAAACACTAAAATAAGCACTACCTTACCAAGGGAAAAAGAAGAGTTGCCATTTCCATTTAAAGACACAGTTCACCCAGAAATGAACATTAATTCAATATTTACTCACTTTCAAGTGGTTCCAAACCTTTATGAGTTTCTTTAGTCTGTTGAACACAAAATGAGTATTTTGAAGAATGTTGGAAACCTGTAACCATTTACTTCATTAGGAGGAAAAAACAAATACAATGGAAGTCAGTGGTTACGTTTTAAACATTTTTCAAAATATCTTCTTACAGAAGAAAGAAACTCATATAAGTTTGAAACACGTAAAGGGTGTGAAAATGGTAATTAACCAGTAGTTATGGCCATGTCATAAACTAAATTGGTACAGAAATAAGAAATAAAATAGTTTAAAGGTGCAGTAGGTGATCTGCCAAATGCTAATCGTTTAGCATAATATCTTTAAAACACAGTCCCTCCAAAGCCACGTGTCCTGAAATCACGAACATAGAGCGTAAAGATGACTGTAGACAACCCACTAGATCATGTAATTCGCCAGTTAGAAAACGTTAGTATTTTATAATACTACAATTCCCAATGAAAAACTGTATTATTTCTAGCAAAACTTGTCATAATGTGCAATATTTCATCTGCAAGGATCACTGGTCTCACTCTCTCACATGCTGTGTCCTAAAGCAACTACTGTATGCTTAGTGCTTGGCCGGTGGTGTGCTGAAATTACACTTATTACTAAGCCATACTTACAGTTGAAGTCGGAATTATTAGCCCCCCTGAATTATTAGCCCCCCTGTTTATTTTTCCCCCAATTTCTGTTTAACAGAGAGATTTTTTTCAGCACATTTCTGATCATAATAGTTTTAATAACTCATCTCTAATAACTGATTTATTTTATCTTTGCCATGATGACAGTAAATAATATTTGACTAGATATTTTTCAAGACACTTCTATACAGCTTAAAGAGACATTTAAAGGCTTTAATAGGTTAATTAGGTTAATAGGCAGGTTAGGGTAATTAGGCAAGTTATTGTATAATGATAGTTTGTTCTGTAGACCAGTGTTTCCCAACCCTGTTCCTGAAGGCACACCAATAGTCCACATTTTCAACCTCTCCCTAATCAAACACACCTGAATCATCTTATCATAACATCAGAAGAGACTCCAAAACCTGAAGTTAATGGGTCAGATAACGGAGAAATCCAAAATATGTACTGTTGGTGTGCCTCCAGGAACAGGGTTGAGAAACACGGCTGTAGACTATTGAAAAAAATATAAAGCTTAAAGGGGCTAATAATTTTGACCCTAAAATGTTTCTTTAAAAATTAAAAAATGCTTTTATTCTAGCCGAAATAAAACAAATAAGTCTTTCTCCAGAAGAAAAAATATTATCAGACATACTGTGAAAATTTTCTTGCTCTGTTAAACATCATTTGGGAAATATTTAAAACATAAAAAATAAATCAATCAAAGGGGGGCTAATCATTATGACTTCAACTGTACATGTATTTTCAGACTGAATATTCAGAGTTGCATGGTAAACAATATAGGGAGCGTTTCACTGGTCATCATTATTCAAAAATAAACCAAAAGCAAGCTAGGTGGAATAGCGCTATTTACTTATGTTTTGTTGTTAAACTAAATAAAAATCGACATTATCGATGCTATAAAAGGACCTTATGAAATGAAAAATAGTCACATCAATCTTTCGCCGGAAGATTTCAGTTGCTGAACAAACACTTCAGTGCATTTAACCCATACATAACAACACAATCTACATAAGCTTTGCGCTTTTGTGTTTTAAAACATAACATAACCTGTCTAACAGAAATACTTCAGCCATGGTGTCATCCTTTGTCCAGCGTGCAAAAGTAACTC
This sequence comes from Danio aesculapii, assembly GCF_903798145.1. NCBI lineage: Eukaryota > Metazoa > Chordata > Actinopteri > Cypriniformes > Danionidae > Danio > Danio aesculapii. Next base: position 51,560,530 of record NC_079440.1, on the reverse strand, counting down.
CAATATTGATTCAGGATTTGAAAAACTTTTGATTCAGCATTTGTTTTTATTGCTGTCACTTTCATATAGGGTTGTCATGATACCATCAATTCAGGCCACAATACTATACCAGCTGAAGTATCACAATACCAAGCAGTATCGCAATACTGTATTAATTCATAACTCAAATCTTCGAAATAAAGCAAATTGTCAGAAACAACTATATTTTATATGTCATAATACTTCAATTCAATTCCCTTATTTTTGAAAACGTATCATTTGTACAGACTTTCTCTTCTTTTTTTTGTATATACTGTGACTCTTTTGCTATTATTGCACTACTAAAAATAATAATAAAATAAATAAATAAATAATTGATCACACCATATGATCTCTCATGACTGCAGCAAACTATGACCTGTATGCAGACAGTTAAAATGAAAGTGAAATAAAGTGGTCTATTGATTATTTGCTGGCACAAATGTGCACTTTAGTGACTTTTCCACATGTAGCATATTGTAGAACTGTTAATGACGATACCTCCTTTTTACAAACTACAGTGGCACCACCAGTATTTTATAGCCATAGTATCACGGTGCTACTGAAGTACCGGTAAACTGTGCAACCCTACTCTCATGTACAGTTGTTCAAATCTACATTTGGTGACAGACAGTTTGAGCTACGTATCAGAATTATGGGAATTGGACGAACATTTTTTTAGTCTTATGCCTTACCCAGAATATATAAATACATTTAGATCATTTACTTTAATCAATTGGAATGTGAAGAGACTTTCAACCAGCACAACAAAAATGTTTATGAAGACACTCACCTACTGCACCTTTAAGAAATTTAAATTAAGGAAGAGCTACACAATGCATCACAAAAACAAATTGTTGTAAACCATTTAACAAGTCAGAACTCTTCAACTTCAAAAATAAGACTCTTAAGCATCTGTTTTTCGGTAAAAAAAACTTGGTAAACTTGGACCTGTTAAGTTGATTAACTTCATTTTATTTAATTATGCACATTCATTCATTCACTTTCCTTTTTATTTATTAGGGGTCACCACAGCGGAATGAACCGCCAACTTATACAGAATATGTTTTTTTACACAGCAGATACCCTTCAGTCTGCAACCCAGTACTGAGAAACACCCATGCACTCTCACATTCACTATGACCAATTTAGTTCATATAATTCACCTAAAATCCACACAGAGATGCCAACTGACCCAGCCGGGACTTGAACCAGTGAACTTCTTGCTGTGAGGCAACAGTGCTAACCACTGAGCCACGATGTCGTCAATTATGCACATAGTTGGCTTAATTTTTAGGCAACATTTTTACACACTTTTTAAAGCAAAGTTAACTATCACTTTTTTCAAATTGCTTGTCACTAGAATCTTGTCTCATTGCATGTAGTTAGTACACAGTCGAAAGGGGTAGTTCACTTAAAACTAAGAATTCTGTAATCATTCACTCACTTATACTTGTTGCCAATGGTTACAGGTTTCCCTAACATTCTTCAAAATATCTCCTTTTGTGTTCAACAGAAAAAAAGAAAGAAACTTAAACCAGACTGAATAAATTTGTGACTAACTTTTCAATTTTGGATGAACTAACCCTTTAACATTCCATGTGTTCCCGAAAGAAAGTCACAGGTTTGGAACAACATGAGGATAAGTTCAAAAAAGATCAAAACGTTTTATTTTTGTGCAACTCAATTCGCCGGTGCCTTTTCTAGAGGTTAAGCATAAGCAAACCCTACTGACACTATAGTACACTAATTGGCTTTTGTATTTATACCTTGAATATAACCAAAAATAAGCACAATACCGTCAGCAACTCATACCTTCATTTCATATATCTGCAGTTTCTTTTTTTTATTTGTTGCTCAGTATCGTGAGAAGGAAAGCGTGCAATTTAGGCTGCCTACGTGAGTGTGCTGACATCATTTGGTGCTGCTCCACTTCCTGAGACAAGTTTGCTATTGACGCTATAGTCATCACAAGTCTGTGTGACTCCTGAGTTAGGCGTCTCATCTCCTCATCTCTCTCCAAGGAAAACATCTGACACTTGCAGAATAAAGAGCTGACTGAGAAGAAAGACTCCAGAGGGAGATCGAGTTGCCCATTCAGAGCTCAATCTCTCAGCGAGGCAGCCGGTGGTTGATGTCTAAACCTTGTCTAGCATGAATCTGGCTTCTACATTTAAATGAATAAGGGCCTTTCACTCATGCCACATTCATTGACAAAATACGTTGGGATCTTCATTATTTGAGCCATGATTTCACCACCGGCTTGAACGGATGACAAAACGGCTTGATTTAGAAGTGGCTCAAGGACAAAATTTATGTATTATTTAAGCAACTCGAGTTTTAAATCAATGCAAACATTGAGTATGAGATTAAACCATTATTAATTCAAAATAAACGTTTTTTATATTATAGGGAGTGATTTAAGTGGGCTACTTGATATAATTTTCATGCATGAATCATGTTTTTATGCGTGTGAATAGGTTGTAATGAAAATCAAACTTCCATTGTCATCTTTGAGAGCCTGCAGACTTCTTTTATGTAAAGAACATTTGGTTTTTTGTTGGAAAAATGAAAAATGATTTTCTTTACAGTTTCTCTTCTGTACTGTGACAAACAAAATGAATACTTTTGATATTCAGGATAATGCAGCAGGAGCGATTTTACACTGTAACATTTGACGTGTCATGCAAAGAAAAAAGTGAGTTCAACCTAGCCAATATACACTACCTGACAAAAGTCTTGTAGACTAACCAAGTTTTAGAACAACAAATAATAACTTGACTTCTAGTTGATTATTTGATATCAGAAGTGGCTTATATGAAAGGCAAAAGCCTCCAGATTACGCTTATTTTACTAAAATAAATTAGAACAGTAAGGTCTGACTTTGCTGAGACAAAAGTCTTGTCACTTAACAGAAATAATGTACAGAATAGAATATAAAGTCATGGTGCAGTGGAAAAAGAATGAATATTGTGTATGACTCCCTTGAGCTTGGACGACTGCATCCGTACATCTCTGCAATGACTAAAATGACGTATTATTAAAGTCATCTGGAATGGCAAATGAAAGCGTTCTAGCAGGACTGAGTTCCTCAAGATTCTTTGGATTAATCTTCAATGCCGCCTCTATCTTACCAGACATGCTCAACAATGTTCATATCTGGTGACTGGGCTGGCTAATCCTGAAGCACCTTGACCTTCTTTGCTTTTAGTAACTTTGATGTGGAGGATCAGATCTCTCGCACGCCCCCAAACTGACTGTAACCCCAAACTATGATTATTCCTTAACCCAACTTGACTGATTTCTTTGAGAATCTTGGGTCCATGCGGGTCTTCAGCAGTATCAACAGATGATTCATCACAAAAATCTACCCTCTGCCACTTTTCCAAATGATTAACTAGAAGTCTAGTTATTATTTGTTGCTCTTACAAAATGGATCGACGACAAGACTTTTGTCAAGTAGTGTAGTCTACAACAATCAAACTATCACTAAAGTTTCATAACCTTTTGTCAGTATGCTGGTGATTTGCAGAGATTGTGCAAACATATTTACATTGCTGAGATCAGATGCTTTCTTAACTCCTGTTTTTTATTGCTTTCATTGCTTGTTTTTACTATTCAGAAAACAGCAGTGAGTTCGGTGAAGTGATGACCTTCACGGCCAATTACGGTCATTTTTTTTTGTTGAGCATGCGAACACAACGACAAATCAGCGCTATTTAAGAATATCAACAGCGCTCAAATGTTTGTGGGAAATTAATGTTTAAAAAATTTCAGTATCGATTGGTGTCAAATTCCAGTATCGTAACACCACTAAATGAAGGATGAAGCCAGCGTTTGAAGGTTAGTAAGCATTATAATAATGCTACATACCAAATTTATGTATAGTTTTGTTTCATGCAGCAATATGGTAATATGTTTAGCTTTATTAAATTTCATTAACGCAATTAAAGGCATGATGACAGCTTTGTATAAAAACATATTTGTAGAACATAAATTAATGCTAATAATAATGCTAAAGTGTAGTAGCTAACTAACCAGTTACAGTAAAAGTGATGCTAAAAATCATGATATGCTAAAATCCATTTTGATCAATACATTTTTCTCACTGAATGCTGTCTACTCTGAATTAAACTATTAGTGGTTCTTTTCTGATCAAACCTGTCAGTTTAAGTCTTGATGATATAGTGTTGCCAGATTTTGCTACGAAAAACAAACAAAAGCAATCCCAAAATATATAAAACAAGTACATACAAAATTGCGAACCTCAAACTTCTACTTTACACTTTATTACTGCCCAAATTACTTTATTAATGCTGTAAGTTTTAGTATTAAAGCTAGCGAAAAGCTTTTATTTACTAGATCTGTCATTAACGCAATTAAATATGATGACAGCTTGCTCTACATGATTTAGCACCACTTCTACTCTAAATGATTAGCTAGCTACTTAACTTTAGCATTACCAATAGTATTAAATTATATTCTAAAAAATGTGTCGTACAAGAGGTATTATGCTACTGTTTTGATAGCGTTTGATATTGGGATTAGCTGGCTAACCAGTTAAGGTTCAGTTTAGTTTGCACCAATTCTGGGTTTTTGGTATGATAAAGGCAGCTCATGTCAGCATTTCCATATTATCATGGCAACAAAGACTGATTAATGTAAAGCTGCCTTCATGTTACCTAAAACCCAAGATTAGTGCAAACTAAACTGGAACTTAACTGGCTAGCCTGCTAATCCTCATGTCACACACTATTAAAACAGTAACATAATAGCTCTTGTACAACAAATTTGTAGAACATAAATTAATGCTAATAATAATGCTAAAGTGTAGTAGCTAGCTAACCATTTACAGTGGTTGTTGCTAGATCGGATATGGCTGCGGCCGGAAGTTGACGAGAATTAATTTGTATTATTTATTAAATTTCCCATTTATTGTATTTTATTAACGTCTACCCCCACCCCAACCCTAAACCCAACCGTCACAGTAATGTAAAAATATTAATTATTGTTATACAGTGTCATTAAAAAATGCTGCTATATTAATGTGCATATCGCACTTCCGGCCGGCCATGTATTCGATCTAGACTTTACCATTTACAGTAAAAGTGATGCTAAAATTCATGATGATCAAAAAATCTATGATGATCAATACGTTTTTCTTACTGAATGCAGTTTACTCTTAAGTAAACTATCAGTGGTTCTTTTCTAATCACAGCTTGTCAGTTTAAGTACAGAAGATGTAGTGTTGCCAGATATTGCTACGAAAAACAAACAAAAGCAATCCCCAAATGTACAAAACATGTACATACAAAATTGCTAACCTCAAACTTCTATTTTCCATTTTATCAATGCCCAATTTACTTTATAAGTCCTGTAAGTATTAGTATTAAAGCTAGTGAAATGACGTAAGGCTGTTATTTACTAGATCTGTCAAGACGGAATGGCAGAACTCTTTCACTAAACAGCTGATGTGAGCAACAGGATTTTTCATTCATAGAACTTCACATTTTGTTTTGACTATAAAAAATACCTGTGACCTCATAGCTGGCTACTTAGCCTCTAGCTATAGGGCGAGCACAAGCAATAAGATGCTACCTGCAGTTCACTTAATGGTCCTTAAAAAAAATAGGTTTCTGAAATCTAAATGTAGTCCTTTTAAGGGGAAAAAGCAGTAAGACACTTCTTACCTCCTCCATACATGACAGCGAGCATGATAGAAGAGATCCAGGACACTTGACTGCTGGTGGCATTGAAGATCACTTCAATTTCCTTGAAGAACACAGTAATGGACTTTGGGAAGGCGTAGGAGAAACCGATAGATATGAAGGCACCAAGCACTACAGCCCAGCCCCAACCCCCCTCAGGAGGAGTGTAGCCTACAGGACCTCCAACAGCAGGTGCCATGGCTCCAGGTGTTTACAAACCACACTCTCTGTGAAGAAATAGGGGGGGAAATTGTTACGTGAACTAAATTATTATTTGAATGATATCAAACTTAGGGAGAATATACAATACACTGCCATATTGGGTGGCGGCAAGATTTCGTTTCAAATGCTTAGTAAGGGTGCATTTATTTGATCAAAAAGTACAGTAAAAACTTTAATATTATGATATATTATAATAAATTTAAATGAATGTTTCTGATATACAATATCAATATATATAATTTTTGATATATAATATTTTATATATATATATATATATGTGTGTGTGTGTGTGTGTGTGTGTGTGTGTGTGTGTGTGTGTGTGTGTGTGTGTGTGTGTGTGTTTGAAAAGTAATTTATTCCTGTAATTTAAAACTGAATTTTCAGCGTCATTACTCCAGCCTTCTGTATGGTAATAGAGAACTGGCTAGCAGAAAATAGAAGACAGAGCATCACCGCTTGAGCTAGTTATCCTCATAAATTGTCAATGAAATAGTGCTTTCATGCAATTGGCATTCTGATCTACTGGCTGGCTAGCTACAGTATAAGGTTATGTATATGGATTGGGAATCCCACCTTCCCCTGCATGAGTGCATGTAATTGATTAATGAGCAGGATAGAAATTTTACTGAACTTGGATTAAATGTGGTTGTTTTAACAAAGATTTTCCTGCAAGATTTAGTTAATTGATATAAAACTTTATTCCCTGTTATTGGATAATTAGCATTTTTGTAAATTCCCAGTTTATTTCCCTTAAAGTCCGCAAGAACTGGAAATGTTTTTCATATTGTGATGCAGTTCCTAGAGAAACTGAATATTAAATGAGAAAACAGTGGGCGTGGCTTTGTTTTTCTACTGTGAGCTGATTGGATGTATTGTAGTAAGCATTTCATTCAGAAAGATGGGGAAAAGGGTTTCGGGAGAACTATTACAAACTAACAGACATCTCCTGCTCATCATTTCTGTTTGTTGTCAAAACTGACAGCTGGAGGTCACTAAGTACACTCACCGGCCACTTTATTAGGTACACCTGTCCAACTGGGTAAAGTGTAGATTGGATATGCGGCCGGAAGTGCGATATGTACATCAATTATAGCAGCATTTTTTATGACACTGTATAACAATAACTAATATTTTTACAGTACTGTGATGGTTGGGATTAGTGTTGGGGTGGGAGTAGCCATTAAAAAATACAATTTATTGGGTAATTTAATAGATAGCATAAATCATATTCGGTGCAATTACTGTTTTTACATTACTGTGATGGTGGGGTTTAGGGTTGGGGTGGGGGTAGGCGTTCATAAAATACAATAAATGGGAAATTTAATAAATAATATAAATAATTCTTGTTAACTTCCGGCTGCAGCCATATTCGATCTAGCAATACCCGCCCAACTGCTCGTTAGCAAAAATTTCTAATCAGCCAATCACATGGCAGCAACTCAATGCATTACGACATGTAGATATGATCAAGACGATCTGCTGCAGTTCACACCAAGCATCGGAATGGGGAAGAAAGGTGATTTAAATCAGTGGTTCTCAAACTTTTAAACCAGACAAGATCGTCAAGAACTCGCGACCCCCCACTACCAAAGCATATCCAAACAATAAAAATAACCTTTTTTAAGCTGTTCACAATATGCATTCTGCCTGAATGTGTCCTAAATACTTTATGAATTTATCAGTAATATCTTTAAAAAAAAATCAAAAATTTTAGCTTTTACTTGTAAGACTGAAAAATATTTATTATAATCACTGAAAGTTACACCATTTTTAAATCACTCTCACGACCCCTCTAAATTATTCTGTGACCCCCGCAGGGGTCACGACCCCCAGTTTGAGAACCACTGATTTAAATGACTTTGAACGTGGCATGGTTGTTGGTGCCAGACAGGCTGGTCTGAGTATGGTCAGAAAAAAAGAAAATATCAAGTGGGCGGCAGTTCTGTGGGTGCAAATGCCTTATTCATGCCAGAGGTCAGAGGAGAATGACCAGACTGGTTCCAGCTGACAAAAAGGCAACAGTAACTCAAATACCCACTGGTTACAACTGAGGTATGCAGAAGAGCATCTCTGAACACACAAGACATCAAACCTTGAGGCAGATAGGCTACAGCAGCAGAAGACCACACCGGGTGCCACTCCTGTCAGCTAAGAACAGGAAAGTGAGACTACAATTCACACAGGCTCACCAAAATTGGACAATAGATGATTGTAAAAATGTTGCCTGGTCTGATGAGTCTCGATTTCTGCTGCCACATTCAGATGGTAGGGTCAGAATTTGCCATCAACAACAAGCAAGCATGGATCCATCTTGCCTTGTATGAATGGTTCTGGCTGGTGGAGGTGGTGTAATGGTGTGGGGGATACTTTCTTGCCACACTTAAGGCCCATTTGTAGCAATTGAGCATAAAACACTTGGACCTAATAAAGTGGCCGGTAAGTGTTTATTAGCCATGCCAAGTACCTCAGCTAGTCGTAATCTGACAATTTAACTGAAAACAAATATGAAGTGCATTTTTAGATTTCACTTTTAGATTACAAGGGCAAACAATTATTTATTTTTTCTTAAAGACATGCACGGTAAATTGTTCACCAAAAAACAATGTGAGCTAAAAAATAATGTGGTCAGTTTTTATTTCATTTGTACCTAATCATTCCATATACCCCTGTTAATTCTTATGAAAAGTTTACAGCTTTAAAAATTCCTGGAATTTTACAACCCCATCTAATGCTTCAATTTTTACAGCTATTACTGATGTTTGCTTGTGCAGGCTCAAAGCTACGATGCTCAGGCATTATGAATGGTTGCCAGGAGTTGCTGTTGCTAAGGTGTTCTGACTTGTGTTGTAAGTTTGCTTTATGTTTGCCAAGCCTTTACAATATTCTGGCCTCCAGATACACAGGTCACTCACCCAGTGCAATTCTTTATGATATTTTTTATCCAGCAGGTGAGAAATATTAAAGCGCCTCAACAGCATCATTTGAGGTATAATTCATGTCCAAAGCAGTGTGTGCACTGAGGTTTACTAGGGTTGGAGGTTTGTTCAAATCCATAACACTAACTTTGAGCAATAGTATGCTACAGTATATCACCTCCAAACCTCGATTCATGGCCAGGAAATACAAGACTTTCCACACTCTCAAGCTAAACCTGAAACTTCAAAGCATCACACATCAATAAACATAAATCACATCTAACAGCTTTAAGAAATCTTTATGCATATATGTAGTAGAAAAAACGTTTGTAGATGTAGATGGTACATAAAGACTTGTGAAAGTCTCTACATATTAAAGCCTGACAGCTGACCTGAACGCCATGAACATTTGCAAAGCCACAGCAGGAGGCTTTTAAAGTGAACATGCCCTCCAAAATGGAAATGTGACTTACATTATTTCAGGAGGATCAGAGGTTTATGTTAGAGGGAAGCACCTTATACCAATATCAGGTTATTCCCTCCATTGGCATTTAAGCCTGTCTTCAGGAGCTCTTGGATTTGTTTTGCCAGCCCAGACTGCATGAGACATCAGGGTGCCTTCTCATTAGCTGCTGGATCGTTTTTTTTTAAGAACAACTTTCTAATTAAAACAACAATGTGCCGTCATTATTACAAAATGAACCCAGACAAGCCGACCAGGACCCCGAAGCAAGGAGGATCTTCCATCATCCTGAAGAGGTTCATTTTGTGATAATGACTGTATATTGTCTTTATGTGTCGGATGGAAACCTTGTGTGCCCACATCTTTTCAGGAAATTAAAAAAGCATTTATACATAATAAATACACACAATAGACATATGTGATCACAGACTTGCATATGTCAATGTATTATTAACATTTTAGGGTTCCACACAATCTATACAGGTGGTCATAACACAAATTCATTAAGTTAGCATAACTCATTTAAGTAGATTGAACAACAACAAAAAAGTTTCTCCCCCCAAAATCTCGAGAATTGTGTTGCTTCAGCTCATTTTTAATAAATAGTGTGAACAAGCAGCAAAAATTATTGTTTTGAGTTTGAGTTTCTTCAAATCATTGAATTGATTTGAGGTTTAGTAACTAGCTGTTTTAAATGCTTTTTAAAATGGTTAAACATTTATTTTAATAAATAATTGATCAAAAAATAATATAAAATGTAATTAATAGCATTGATTCATACAAAATAAATAATTAATAAATGAGTAATACAAAACATAAACAATTAAATAAACAAATACATAAATAAATAAGCAAAGAAACGAATAAGCAAGTGAACAAATTAGCAAATAAATAAATAAATAAATAAAACACAAAATAATTAAATAAACAAATACATAAATAAATAAGCAAAGAAATGATTAAGCAAGTGAACAAATTAGCAAATAAATAAATAAATAAATGAATAACAAAACATAAATAATTAAATAAACAAATACATAAATAAGCAAATAAATAAAAAAATCTAAAAAATAAAAATAAATAAATAAGCTAATCAATAAACAAACAAATAAGCATATAAACTATAAGTAAAACAAATAAGGAAACAAATAAACATAAATAAATGAATAAATAACAAAACATAAATAAGTAAATAATCAAATACATAAGTAAGCAAATAAATAAATAAACAAGCAAATAAATAAAAATAAATAAATAAGAAAATAAGTAAATAAACAAATAAGCAAATAAACAAAGCAGTAAATAAATAAACAAACAAATAAGCAAATAAATAAATAAATAACAAAACATAAATAATTAAATAAACACATACATAAATAAGCAAATAAATAAATGAATAACAAAACATAAATAATTAAATCAACACATACATAAATAAGCAAATAAATAAATAAGCAAATAAATAAATAAATTAAATAAACATATACATAAATAAGCAAATACAAAATGGGCAAATAAATAAACAAATAAAAAAATTAAAATAACAAAACATAAATAATAAAAAAAACAAATACATAAATAAGCAAATAAATAAATAAATAAATAAAGCAAATAAATAAATACATTTATCAAATTAGTGAAAACCCATAAATAATTAAATAAACAAATATATAAATAAGCAAATAAATAAGCACATAAATAAATAACAAAGCAAATAAATAAATAAATAACAAAACATAAATACATATACAAAATAATAAACAAATACATAAAGAAATAAGCAAATAGGCAAATAAATAAATAAATAAATAAATAAATAAATAAATAAATAAATAAATAAATAAATAAATATACAAGGCTCCTTCCATTAAAAAAACAATTGAAAATTTTGCGAGAGAAATACTTTGTGATTGGTTAAATTTTTGTAATGTTTTGGAAAGAAGACTCATGTTAAACAAGTCTGCATTTATTTGATCAAAACAACGGTGGAATACTAAAATAGTTTGTTTTAAACATTAAAATTGTGACATACAATTACAATTTATTCTACATTTACAAAATAAAATTAAAATAATACAATTTTGTTTATTTATGTGCTTACAAAGCTGAATTCCATCTGAAACTTCCAAAAGTATTTTAATATGCTATCTATTGTCATATTAATGCATACTTGCTTAATAAAACATTATTTTTTAACATAATAAAAATTTACATTAAGTTTAAACAGAATAAACATTAAACACAAAATTAACAATAATTTCTTCCCAAACCCCAATAACAAAAATATCAAACTGCAGAGTAACAGACCAATCAGAAAAGAGTATTCCTGATCATGACACGGCATTGTCAAACTACTTGCACAATTAACCGAATTCATATGAGCTTAACATACCAAACCAATCTCAAAAATAGTATTTTCATCCGGCCATTATTCCATCACTGGACTGTTCACTTTGAATCTGACAGTTTGATTATGTTTGCAGAGCATCTCCTTCTTTTCAGCTGAAGTGCTGTATGTTTTAAAAAGAAGTGAGAATGAAATGAATCACTTTACAGGTAAAACGAGTCCTTGACACGCCGTCAGACTAGACGTTTTAGCGCATTCAAGCTTAGAGTCACACATTCCACACAGAAAGCGCTCCTACCTTTCTGGTACAGTCTATAAATTCTCTGCATAAAACAGTCCAAAGTACTCTTCTATTCCAGAGTGGCGGCGAGCTGCATTTTAAGAGATCAGTCTGGGTCACAGCAAGTTTCTAGTTGTGTGAATAATCCTATAATGAAAAACAGAGAGTGAACAAAATGAACAGCTGAAACTTCTATAAAGGCCTGTGATATGGTCAGTCTAGTCAAAGTGTGTTCAACTGAGTTCAATCCAGCTCTTATTGGCTCCCAAAGTCTATAGAGAACTTTAGAAAGATTTTCATTGGCTCCCTCGTGCTGCCACCATGCCCACTTGTGTCCCTGCTCTCCTCCTCCTTGTTCTTTGTTTATCCACCCATTGAGGACTCAGATGAGGTCTCCTTTGGAGGATACAGGTTACAATGTGGGGTCCTTGAGATAGCATATATATAGCATGGGGATTGTGTCAATGTATCCAATGTCAACAAACAGCCATTATATAGCAATAGCCATTGACGCTGGTATACTTCCTGCGGCATGTGCTATACTGCTCATTTATAATTAGGTTTGATACATGCTATATGTCCTTCAATAAGGTTAGGGAGGAAAAATGAAAAGAAAAAAACAGTGACTGACGATAAACATGAACCAAACCATCACACACACATACACAAACAGACAGATATCTTTATGAGGATTTCCCATAGACTTAAGGATTTTTATACCTTACAGACTGTATTTCATAAAAGGTTGAAGTAAGAGTTATTAGCCCCCTGAATTATTCGCATCCACTACTTAAAACATATGCCCGATAAGTTGGCGGTTCATTCCTCTGTGGTGGACCTTGATTAATAAAGGGACTAAGCCGATAAGAAAATGAATTAATGAATAATGTGGAAAAAATCCTTGTTCTGTTAAACATAATTTGGGAAATATATATATATATAATTCTCTGTGATTTTTTACAGTACTTGAGAGAGCTTAACATGCTGCAATTTAAGAAAACACAAGCAATAACAAAAAATGTCAGCAAATTAAGAAAAGATCTTTGTCCGTTTGAGAGATTAATTAAATTAATAAAATGCTCTGTATTTTCACACAACACAAACAAATAAATTAAACGCTGTATTTTCTCAGAACACAAACAAATGAATAAACTGCGCTGCATTTTCTCAGAACGCAAACAAATTAATAAACTGCGCTGCATTTTCACACAACACAAACAAATTAATAAACTGCGCTGCATTTTCACACAACACAAACAAATTAATAAAATGCGCTGCATATTCACACAACGCAAACAAATTTTAAAAACACGCTGCATTTTCTCAGAACACAAACAAATAAAACACGCTGTATTTTCACATAACACAAACAAATTAAAAAACAAGCTGCATTTTCACACAATGTAAACAAATTAAAAAACAAGCTGCATTTTCACACAATGTAAACAAATTAAAAAACAAGCTGCATTTTCACACAATGTAAACAAATTAAAAAACAAGCTGCATTTTCTCATAACGCAAACAAATAAATAAAACACGCTGCATTTTTCAGAACGCAAACAAATAAATAAAACGCAAAGTGTGTTTTATTAATTTGTTTGCGTTATGAGAAATTGCAGTGCTTTTTAAAATGTGTTTGCATTGTGAGGATTTGCAGCATGTGTGCTTCATAATGAATTATATTTTCATAATTTGTTCGCGTTTTTTGCATTTGTACTTGTTTTTTTAAATTGCACCATGTTGAGCTCTCTCCACCACCCTAGTTTTCTCATGGGACCAAAATTATTGCGAACCAAATCTCTTGGGAACCAAAAAAGCTCAAAATTTACTGGTATTGCTATACTTGAGGGGACATTTGTTCCCCACAAAGTAAGAAATTCAAGCGTGCACACACACACACACACACACACACACAGACACACGCACAGAGTTTCCTAAGGGTCAAATCCTTTCCTCTGAGTACAACAATTGTTTACAGTTGTTAATCTCTTCGACATCTGTGGGAAAGATTGCATGAATGCTCAGAAAGAGATTTTTCTCATTTGGCCATGTGGTTCAAGGTAAATCACTGCTGCTAATGTCAGAATAAGATGGAGTTTCTTAGAACCCCTTATTATACTACAAACTCACTCACATTCCCTCTTATTTTAATCAGGGGTCGCCACAGCAGAATGAACTGCCAATTACTCTGACAACCACTTTATGCCGTTTTAGCTTACTGAAATTTACTTCACATTACAACCAACAGCGGGGACTTATTATAAACACACAACAAATTCTACGTACACAACAGCGACACCGATAGCACCTTGTCATCACTTCCTTACAGTTTCTAATTACTAACAAGTTGACAGCGCCAAATACTTAGAAGTATTTGTATATTATTATAATATACTATAGCCTAGTATATTATTTGTGATTGGGGTATTGTAGTCCAAATTCTAAAAATTTATTTATTTTTTTTCACTCTTCCCCTCCCCAACAACCTGATTCACATGCAGGTTGCCAGATTGATGACAACAACAGCAGCGAGCGTGCCTGACAGTCGAGCCTCTTACTATAAACTGCTCAGCTAATGTTTACATTTGTATTATTTGCTAATTAAAAACAACATAGAAAACGCTGTTGTGTAAACTTAAATATTTTTAAAATGCAAAAGTAAAATATCCATGTTTTTGGCTACATAAAAGTTGTGTAAATGTAGGCTCAGGCTGCTCAGTAAGTACTGCGTTTGAATTTAAATGTACTACTCAATCGTTAGAAAAGTATGAATGTGAGTAGTATGAATTGAACTTGCACGTATATATCCGCGTACTACAATTTTGTCATCATCACGTGACCTACCCACATCAGTTGCATCACTTCACTCCCATTCATGAATTCTCTCGTGGTGCATCATGGGATAGCATACTGCATTCTATGCATACTGTTTTTTAAATTTGATGAATTTGGACATACTACTCGGCTTGCATACTGATTTTAGTGTACTATATAGTATAGAAGTATGCGATTTCAGATGCACCCTCAGTCTTAAGTTGAGTCCCAAATGGCACACTATATACCAGGGCTATTCAATTGGCGGCCCGCAGGCAGAACTTGACCCGCGAAGAAATTTGTTCCGGCCCTCCAAATAGTGTGACCAAGACATTAAAAATAAATTTAGTTCAGTCAAAAAACGGTTATAAAGTTATAAAGTGATGTGCGTGTGTTCAATACAGCACGAGCTGCTGTTGAAGGCTCCACAGAGCGTGTCACCTGACATTAAGTGGTGCGAACAACTGAAAACATTTGGATACTTAATCATAAAGGCTTCTCAACGTCGCGTTTCTGTTGCATGGAACGAAACTGCTGCAACTAAACAAAGATATGCCACCTGTGCGCTAGTTTCAGAACTTATACACCAAGACTAATTTGCACGCACACTGAATTAACTATAGCAGCGGCCCATTCACATATCGCGTTTTTTCCACGCGCAAGTTCGTTATTTCCAATGCAAGAATATATGCTAATTTGTGCGCGCAAGTGGAGCGATGTGCTCGAGCCTTCCACACTTACTGAGTAGAAATCATCTCACGCTGTATCGGTGAGAGTTGTGTGTGGCTTTCAGTGCAATGTAAACAAAAGATAAGTTAGACGAATTATTACAAATGATTAAAATGATTATGTATGTATATACACAGATAATGACAACAGTTAATTGAAATACTTACTTAATATAAAGCTTAAATTTACACTAGACGTGATAACCGTGAAACCATGATTATTCTTCAGACTATATAATCGTGCAACCAAAATCTACAATTGTTGCGTCCATAATTGTTATGCGGTTCATAACATACCATATGAATGTGTCTCAATGTAGAAGAAGCCTACTTAAGCAATGCACTGCTTTTGTTGTGCTTTGAAGTACAACATTTGAATGTTTGTAAAAAAAAAAAAAAGAAGGCTATTGTACAATGCACTGATTTAGTTTCAAAATACAATATTTTAACATTTTAATGTAGAAAAATCCAACGTGGGTAACTTAAGGAGCAAAAATACAACATATGGGCTATTATACACAGTTGTGTCATCACTCATAGAAGTCACATCTCTCCGGCCCCTCATTTGAGATGCTTTTCATGAACTGGTCCTCATGACAAACTAATTGAATAGCCCTGCTATACACTATGCACTCATGCACTATATACTTATTAACTTACACACTCATCAGCATAGTATAAGTATGTAGTGTCATCCTAAATGGAACTCTAATGGTTTTTTTACTAAGCGGAAATTCAAACCGTTTCCCAGATGAGGTTTGACGTTTGCCAAATTAGTGAAATAAATGACCAAACTACCAAATATCACCTGCCATGAGTATTACCGCATTCACCATTGAGAGTTAGTATAATCTCTCTCGTAGGAGAACTTGGCTTTCACAATCCAATCCAAATAAAATAAAATAATCCAGCATCAGTGCCCGAAAGCTCCACTCTTTCCACTACGTGAGCAAAGCAGCGGTCGTTGAGTGCGTGAAGTATCCAACATTACACACATTTTTTAATGGTTGAATAAGCGCATCATCCGGGTAATTAAAGTGCACTTATTATTTTTAGAGTTTTCAGTGTGAATGCACTACTTACACTATTTATACTCCAAAATGGCGTAGAATAGAATATGTGATTTGGGACCTTACATTTTTCTTTTCACTCCTAAACTAGCCAGTGCCTCCAGCTCTGTGAGAAGACTCAAACCATAAAACCATTACATCAGCAGGGTCAAACTATAAAAAACATTTTCCCAATTCCTTTCTGAGGGTTTCAAAGGCCCAGTCACTCTTTCATTTCAGAGCAACTGAGTCCTGAACGTGACAGCAAGCCAAATTATTTACTTTCTCTGCTCTCTGTAGTAAAACCTCAACAAAGCTGACATCAATAGGTTTCTACTTTATCTCATGAAACCTTGCGCTCAGGTTAACCACAAGAGGAGCAACTCTGGCTTTTTTTGTGTCGTGTGTGGCCTTACGCCCAAATAGTGTAAGATCTGATGACCGGCGGGACATGCAAGCGTGTAAAGAAAAACAACATATCAGGAAAAAGACAGAAAAGAATAGAAAAGGCAGTGCTCTCCCGTTGAGGTCTCTATTGTTCAATACATCAAGGGTTAACGTGAAAGGAAAGGAAGTGTCGTGTGACTCTCCTCATGGGGTCATATATGAAGTTTATATAGTAAAGAGGTTCAAAAGACCGCTAGTCTGGTTGTCTCTTTCAATCTTTTTATTTTATTTTTTTTAATTGTCACAGATTTCTGCTGGTTTGACAGTCAAGTGTGACACTTCATAGCTGAAGGCTAAGATGAAGTAGGGGAGACTTTGACCTTCCCAGCTTCTAATTAGCTTTTGGTGCACACTAAGGTTAATTTGTCATCCCTCTTCTAAAAGACTTTAGCCTAAAATTGAGACAAAATTTGTTAAGAAGCAGGATTATCTAAAACTAAATCAGTGGCTTCTCTGATCTTGTGATTTGACATCTCGGCTCATTTTCTCAACTCCAACGCAGATCTTTCACCCCATTTACACCTCGACATCTGCCATAATAACTTACTGTACATGCAGACGCAACCAATCAAAAGTTGTCAGAGACAAGAGCTGCATTTACACCTGGGTTCATTATACTTAACAGGTATATTCTTATTATTAACTTTAGAGTACATTTAAGAGAATGCTTGTAAAAAACATCTTAAACTTCCATAATATCCAACTATAATGTCACTAAGCTGACTTTTTTATGTTCACTGTTAACATTTCTGTAAATTACACTAGATTTAACTGTAAAATGAGCTAAATTTCACTGTAGGACAGTTATGCAGTACCTTACTGTATTTTAAAATTCATCACCTTGAAATTATAAGGTTCTATCTGCGTTCTGAATGATTTTGAAATATTGAGCTTCAAAGTTTTTGCATTCCATAGCAGACAGTATGTGTGTAACATTTTTTTTTTCAAATAAAAAGTCTTAAAATGTAAACAACATCCCGTATTATAAATAAGTTGTCAATTAATAAGAATGTCAATAACTCAATTTTGACAAAAAGTCATATAGAAAATTATAGTTCTAAGGTGACAAGTTGCATTGTGAATGTTACTGTATATTTAATAGTCAGGATATAGAATGCTCTACATACATATACAGCAAGATAAATAATGCTGTAAATGTAAATACAGTATTTTTGTTCTAATTGCTTTACAGTAAGTTACTGACGAAGGGCTGCACTACAACTACAGTTTTTTGTAAATTAAACAGTATTTGAGTGTAATATGAACTGAATTTTACTGTAGGACAGTTTTGCAGTATGTTACTGTATTTTGAAGTTGCATTGTGAAAATTACTGTATGCTTTACATTAAAGATATAAAATAATGTAAATACATAGCAAAATAAATGATGCCGTAAATGTAAATACAGTATTTTTGCTGTAATTTATTTACAGTAGGTTACTGGTTAACTGCTGCCTGTAAATTACTGTAGACTCTACAGGAAATCATTAAGTGTTGCTCACCATTTCATTTATTACATATTACATATCATTATTACTACGAATCTAATGTTCTTATGGAAAAAATTGAACATTTCACAACTTAAAATGTAAGAATTGACACTTCAAGCTGTATATTGTTATTTTAGTTGGTCATGGTATTAAACTTTGAATGAGTGTGACTCCATTTTGATATACAGTACATGC
Source organism: Danio aesculapii (assembly GCF_903798145.1). Taxonomy (NCBI): domain Eukaryota; kingdom Metazoa; phylum Chordata; class Actinopteri; order Cypriniformes; family Danionidae; genus Danio; species Danio aesculapii. Next base: position 51,541,855 of record NC_079440.1, on the reverse strand, counting down.
CTATGTATACAGTTATATATGAAGAGTTCAGATGCAAAAACCTCTAAGTGCCATCCAGAATTTTCTTCTACAATGAGCATGTTTTCTCTGCCTCTTATGTTTATGTTCAGTCATTTCATGTTAAAATTGATAAAAATAACCTATTCTTGCCATAAAAGTGAAATTACTGAATCAAGACATAGGAGCCAAAGAAAAATACTAATTTTACAAGAAAATTTCGGATGGCACTTAGAGGTTTTTGTGTCTGAACTCTACATATATTTACTGATGATATTTTTTCTAAACTTACTATCATTTCGATCGTAAAATTACATGGTGAAAATAAAAAAATAGACATGTTTAAACTAAACAGTTCAGATGAAACAATACCAAAGTTTTACATAAATTCTTAAAACTTAAGCTTAATAAATATTTGGTAGAAAAACCCTTAATTTCAATCACAACAACTTGGAATCTGGAAAAAATTACCAGACCTTTATATTAACAGTTTAATCAAAATCAGTAAATATTTTTGAACCAAAGAAACCCAAGAAGTCTCATTTCTGTAGTTGTTTTCAGTTCAAAGGCTGACTGACAGGTGAGTAGGTGGCCCTTCTGTCCAAGAGGCATCAAGACAAATTAGTGTTCACTCTACTAATGCAACATGACAGCAATTTCTGACTGAGGATGTCTGAAATGAAGGGCACAATAATTATACTTATTTCACTTCATAACTCATCAAGTCCTGGCCTGGGATTTGGAGTCTGGTATTGATCTGTTTCAGGGTCTTGCAGTCAAATGTGCAACAATCAGACACGCATCAGTAATTTCATTGCAATGCCTGCCTTTTTATTTACTTTTTTTGAAGGCTCCAAAGAAAATTAGAAAATAGAACAACATATATTTATATATTTATAAACTCACCGGCCACTTCAATAGGTACACCTTACTAGTACCGGGTTGGACCCCTTTTGCCTTCAGAACAGCCTTAATCCTTCGTGGCACAGATTTAACAAGATACTGGAAATATTCCTCAGAGATTTTGGTCCATATTGACATGATAGCATCACGCAGTTGCTGCAGATTCGTGAAACTGCCTTTCCACCACATCCCAAAGGTACTCTATTGGATTGAGTTCTGGTGACTGTGGAGGTCATTTGAGTACAGTGAACTCAGTGTCATGTTCAAGAAACCAGTCTGAGATGATTCGTGCTTAATGACATGTCGTGTTATCCTGCTGGAAGTAGCCATCAGAAGATGGGTACACTGTGGTCATAAAGGGATGGACACGTTCAGCAACTATACCCAGGTAGGCTGTGGGGTTGACACGATGCTCAACTGGTAATGGGCCCAAAATGTGCCAAGAAAATATCCCCCACACAATTACACCACCAACACCAGCCTAAATTGTTAATAAAAGGCAGGATGGATTCATGCTTTCTTGTTGATGATGCCAAATTCTGACCCAATCATCCGAATGTCGCAGCAGAAATCAGACCAGGCAACATTTTTCCAATCTTCTATTGTCCAATAAGGCATTTGCACCCACAGAACTGCCACTTACAGGATATTTTCTCTTTTTTGGACCATTCTCTGTAAACCCTAGACATGGTTGTGCATGAAAATCCCATTAGATCGTTTCTGAAATACTCAGACCAGCCTGTCTGGAACCAACAACCATGCCACATTCAAAGTCACTTAAATCACCTTTTTTCTTCGTTCTGATGCTCGGTTTGAACTGCAGCAGTTTCTCATAAAGTCATACCCAATCAAATGCTCTCTAGTATCAGATATGCCCCGCCCCCTTCAAGACACTTCTCATTTGTTTTTCATTTGATGCACTTGAGCTCAACCACTCTCACTGGCAGAGCACTGATTAAACAAAACACTATTGGCTGCTTTATAAAAGGGGAGGAGCTACTCTATGTACCACACTCTGTTCTTGTTTCAGCTGAGATTGTCAAACATCAAATTAAAATGCCCATTTCAAAGTACTTTACAAGACCTTTGAAAATCTTAATTCAAACAAACAATGAAAAATAAACTTGAGGGAGTCAATGGCTACTTATTTCTAAAAATCTTTCAAATAACTTCTAGAGTAGAGAAACTCAAACAGGAGGGAATGATGACCATTTTAATAATTGTCTAAAATATCCTATTACACAATCCATTCTAAGTTTATTGTGAGTGAGAGATAATAAAGAGGAGAGCTAAAATAAAACCGCAGCCCACTATTGACTATTATGTTTCAGCTTGAAATACGTCACAAAACTGGAGTAAAGTCAGCAGGAACATCCGGTTCACACAGACTTTAAAGGTCCCCTGAAGTTCCTTGAAACAACATCATCAACAACAAAAACATTACAGAATGTGCTGATGTAAACAGAGCTGAAAGAGAATAACAGGTGGTACAGCAGCTCCTCTCTTTTTTCTTGAAACAACCAACAGCATGACAACCACAGGCTAATAGTAATAATGAGTCTATTATACTCCTTCTCTATATGACTTTAAAATATAGCATTCTGATCATTCTAACCATTGGATTTTTCAACTTAAAATATTACTGACAACTCTAATAATTCTTGGTATGAGTACCTTACATTGTGGATCCAATGCTATCAACTCTTTGCTGTATTGTTTCAGAACTGGAGCAGATTTTGAATGTAAAACCAGACTTCATTGAGCCCAATGGAAAATATATTTACACTGTCTGAATCATTTGCTCTATTATTTATACCATAGTAATTGTAGTTAATTTTAGATGCAGTGTTAACATCTATTTACAGTGTAGGGGGAGGAATAGCATAAAAAGCTTACCCTTTAAGGGGCGCGTGTCCACTATTGTGTTTTCCCCCTGAGCTTAGCGTATTTATTTCAGTTGTTGTCAGGTACTGAGTATCTGTTTCACATTAAGTGCTGAGTGCGCTGCATTTTTGCCCGAATGAAAGTGTCAAACCACAGTTAAAGTTGACAAATTAATAATGAAACACCTAAAATTACATGAAACTTCGGAGGAATTGCGGATAGCGCTGTGACGCAATGACGTTAATCTAATTTTGTGCTATAACATGTAAAACGGGATCATGAAAGAAACATTCAAAAAGCAACTCACGTAAACACCTTAATCATATTATTAGATTAAGGCAAATAATTTGATTACTGATGTCCATGTAAACGTAGTCAGTGACAAATTCATGTCCACTACTAGCCATCATTAGGACAGAACAGGAAAAAATTCAGCGATACATTTTTAAACCCTGACCCTCACACTCCATGAGTCTGAAAGTGCATGTATGTGCGAGCATAACTGATTATAATAACCTCTCTGATTCCTCCAGCAGAAGAGGATGGCTGACCTTGAAAGCAATGGAGAGAATTGACAGGAGGGAACACTGTTAACAAGAACTGGCTATATATCAAACAGCCAATTTGGATCTGTTAATCCACTGGGGGTCAGTTCTGGCCACATGGACATAGATCACAGCGGTTCAGGACATATGCCACACGGATAACGTCTGTCTGCTCAAGTCTCCATCTAGCCCAGCTTGGTTTTTGCAAAGAATAAAAAAAGAAACGAAAGCAGAAGGAAATGAGCTGCATATTACACTGAAGCATAAACATAAATGTTTGATTACAGAGCCAAGATTGCTTATTGTACAACTGAATGCAATGCATTGGTATAATTGCACATTCATCCGCGAACAGATTGCATACATGATGATGCAATCTTTATTTTCATACATGAGCTACATATGCGATAATTAAACACCAATGAGCTGAGAAAATAGATGTTCCATTAGCAGACTCTAATGCATGTTGAAACTGCTTATGCATTTCAGATGGGTTTAACTGATTGGTGGGTTTGGCTTGTGTGTTATTATTTGGAGAAGGGCAGTTGCGTCAATGAATGGTCAGATCTTCTGAAATGTAATTTTGCAATAGTCTTAAATTGCAGCAGTGCTCTGGATCTGCTTGCCCATCCTGTGCTTCGCTCTAGCGGGCAGTAATGTCACTGCTAATGGCTCTCACAGTGGAGTTGTGGCATTAGCTCTATTTACTCATTTAATCTTATGCTGCAGAAAGCGCACTTGTGCTTTCGTAGAAATGTCCAACCACAATAGACTGTAAGATCATGTAAAACTAGAAGAAAGATTTTTAGTTCGGTCAAATGATTAATCGAATCCAAGATTGTACTTTCAAAATATATACATGTGTACTGTGTATATTTATGTATGCATAAATACAAATACACTACGTAAAATACATTCGTTCATTCATTTTCCTTCAACTTAGTCCTTTATTTATCAGGGATCGCCACAGCGGAATGAACTGCCAACTATTCCAGCATATGTTTTATGCAGCAAATGCCCTTCCAGCTGTAATTCAATACTGGGAAACCCTCATACATACACACACACATTCATACACTATGGCCAATTGTTTACCCAATTTACTTATAACGCATGTCTTTGGACCTGTGGGGGAAACCGGAGCACCCGGAGGAAACCCACGTGAACATAGGGAGAACATGAAATCTCCACACAGAAATGCCAACTGGTCAAAATGAACTCGAATTAGCGACCTTCTTGCTGTGAAGCGATAGTGCTAACCACTGAGCCAACGTGCCACCCACATAAAATACTATATTTAAATATATATTTATTTTTTGGTTTGGAAGTCTGTCCCTTAACAATAGGAATAGACTGAGTGAGGTTATTAGGTGGTCTAGCAGGTTGATTGGTGAATCACAGCTGAGTACAGTTTTGCCTCTGGAACGACTTTTCATTTGGCTCACATATATCCTAGGCCATACAGATGATTTAGGCATTTAAGTCATGCAGCTTTTCTAAAATCGTGCCAGCAGTTGACGCAGCAATTTCATGGCAGCTGACTTTAATGTAAAAAAATACGATGGCAAAAACAGCCATAATATTTGAGTTTGAAACGTAAGTGTGCGCATTGGAATACATCAAGATTTTCTCAAGGGTGAACTTTACCTCCACGCACCGGTTAAAAAGCCTCTTCAAAGTCCTCAACAATCAACTGAAAACTTACATTCAGCTCCATTCTGGTATGAAAAGGACACTTTCTACAATCCCATAAAATCCTGATGGGGAAAAAGTATAATTTATAAAGATATTACATAGCTGAATATATGGTTCAGCTGAAAAATCCATCATATTACAGAAGCAAAATGTGCTGTGAGTGCAGTTTCATGTCAACTTTAGGCAAAAGTCTGCACTAATGCTTCATTTAGGGTCTAATTTTTACTAAACAGGACAACAGCAAAATCCATTAAAATGCAGATGGGACGTCTGTGGGTGTTTCTACTAAACATTTTCATAATGACCAACGTAATGCAGTGCAAATTAGGTCACAAACCAGTAGAGCTGATTATAATCAGGCGCAAGTAAAAAATACGGGCGCATGTGATTCATACGTAATAATGTTATCAGTAATATGTTCCATGCTTCTTTATCAATATATTTCACTGTGTATCTTTAATAAATTATGCTAGTAAAACAGGCATGTAAGGGGTCCTAAAATGCCACATCAACTGTCCTGTTGTATACACAAGGTTATTTCAAAGGCACGCAATACACACAGATAAAGTAAACAGACACAAATGGCATGTGTATCAGTATATTAGATCTGCAAAACAGCATCTCTTGGGCACGAATACAACGCACTTTTAATGCAACTAATACTTAATGCATTAAGTATTTTATTTAGGTGTATTGAACAGGAAACCTTATATTAAATGTATTATTTTAATTTTTTAATGAATAATGTTTTATTAATATGTTAATGAGTATATAATATGTTATTAATATGGTATTAATTATAAATATTAATATGTTTATATTCATTATAAATAATTAATATGTTGTTAATTAATATTTAAATGTTAAAATGTTTTTAAATCTACTTAGATCATCAGTGATTTAGAGTTTTATGTTTCATATAAAGTTGATAAATAATGTTTATAATTTAAATTTTGTATGGCCTTGATGGTGTTTAGTAGTTGTGTGAATGACGTTGATTATGGTTGTGATGTGTAGATATTCGTACTTCAAAACACTGGTGTATAATACTATAAATCAACAAAATACAGTAGCTTACCGTTAAATTAGATTTTCACGGTTTCTACTGTAATTTAAACCGTAAAGTTCTGGCATCCACAGCTGCCATTTTTTTACCGTAAAATTTACATTTTTTTTACAGTGTACTACAGCAGAGAGTGCAACCTTCAGTGCTGGGAAACATTAACAAATTTAAACTGATTATGCTGGCTTCTTATACAATGCTGCATTGTAAAAAAATATTCGTTAAATAACAGTTTCCGTATTTTGTGCTTCATTATGGGTTTCCCAGAGATGGGTTGCAGCTGGAAGGGCATCTGCTGCGTAAAAACGTGCTGGATAAGTTGGCGGTTAATTCTGCTGTGGCGACCCCGGATTAATAAAGGGACTAAGCCGAAAAGAAAATGAATGAATGAATGAATGAATTGCATTATGGGATGTTGATCTCTGCTCTGTTGACTTTTGATGTTAAGAGATGAGTTATTAAAACTATTATGTTTAGAAATGTGCTGAAAAAATCTCTCCATTAAACAGAAATTAGGGAAAAAATAAACAGGAGGGCTAATAATTCAGGGGGACTAATAATTCTGACTTCAACTGTATATTTAAAATTTTATAATAAACCTATTATAATAAAAAACATAAGAATTTATAACATGTTTAATGTTTAATGCTGAATACACTAGTATCTGCACCTGCCTTTGCCTTGTTTTGCTCACTGGGGAGTGGGGACTTCTGAATTGTGGTCTATCCATTGAGCAACAGTACGTTTGTTTAAAAAACAAGGATTCATTTACAATTCATTTACAAAATTTTACAATTTTGAACTGAAACATTTAATTCAAGTTTGATTTCTGTAGCTTAAAAATAAAACTAACAAATGTTACATTACATTAAACTAGAAACGACAATGTGTACTAAAGCATCAACCCCAACCCTTGCCATAATTCCGCCTCTCTTACAGTCTGAAACGGCAAGCCAAATCAAAGGTTACAATGGGCCAACTTTGGCCCGTGGTGCCCTAGTTTGGGTATCTCTGCTTTAAACTATTAAAAACAATAATAAAACTCACTTTTTCAAACTTTTCAAGGTTAAAAGTTGATAGAAGAAAGATCAAGATCCCATAATACAATTCAAAAAGCATAAATAAAATAAAAAAATAAAAACATGAATCACAAAATATTAGAAAACTGCTAATTTACAGATACTTTAACAGTGTAGATAACGCATGAGGACAGCACGTCTAACTCATATTGACAAAGCACAGTTGCTGACAGCAGCATCGTCCGATGTTAAATATTCTTTAGCACATGAAGACCCACAGCTCCTCAAACAGACGCGGAAATGGATGCTCTTAAACCTCCATATAGTGTCCTCATTGTGTCAGCACGGCAGCGAGTTCATTCCCATGCGTTATGTTGGATGAGACCTGTCTCTGTGTAGCTGTAAATCCTGCACTCAGCACATACAGAATCAACAATTTGAGGATACACAGAAGACCCCATATGGCTGAGAGCTGCAGCGCTCTAGTGAGTTTGCGTCAGAACTGTGTGTTTTTTTTTTCTTTTTGGTAATGTGTAACCTCTGCAATATCTGTGACTAGGTATGATTTGTATTTCTGTCCTTGCTGTAAAGACAAGCCAGATGGCCGGCCTGCTGAGCGGGTACAATCTGTGAGACGACTGATGCATTTCCACCGGCAGGCCTCTGGTGCTGTCCACTTTGAATTTTTATAATCCAGCTTTGTCGCTACTTGGCTGACATATATCTGAAATAGAGATTCTTCTTAAAGGCACAGTTTACCCAAAACTGAAAAGTCTGTCATCATTTACTCATCTTTAACTTGTTCCAAATTTGTTTGTCTTTCTTTCTTCTAGTGATCAAAAAAGAAGATATTTTTAAAAATGTTGGAAACCTGTAACCATTGACTTCCATAGTTTTTGTTTATCCTATTATTATTATGATTCTACTAGGTTTTTAGCTTTCTTTAAAATATGAACTTTAGTGTTCAGCAGAACAAATACACTCATACAGATCTGGAACCACTTGAGGGTGATCATATATTTTAATTTTTGGGTGAACTATCCCTTTAAGTCAGGGGTGTCCAAACTCGGTCCTGGATGGCCGGTGTCCTGGAGAGTTTAGCTCCAACCCTAATCAAACACACCTAAACCAGCTAATCAAGCTCTTATTAGATATACTAGAAACTTCCTGGCAGGTGTGTTGAAGCAAGTTGGAGCTAATCTCAGCTGGACACCGGCCCTCCAGGACCGAGTTTGGACACCCCTGCTTTAAGTTCCAAAGGGGCAACTTTGGCCCAGCAGGACACCTGCCCTCCAGAACCGAGTTTGGACACCCCTACTTTAAGTGATCATGCTTTAAAATTGAAATGGGTGTCAAATTACTTAAATTTGAATAGAATTAAAGAAAAACTGCTTAAAAATAAAACTATGTATTCAGGTTATTCTAAATGCATAATATTATTCAAAATTTATTTGGTCGCACTTTATTTTTAAGTACAATTCTTGCTCTTAATAAACTGTTAACTGTGATGTTTGCCTCAGTAAACATCTAATTTGCTGCTTATTAATAGTTATTAAGGTAGTAGTTAGGTTTAAGTATTCAGTACCCTAGTTTAAGCATCTCTGCTTTAAACTATTAAAAACAATACTAAAACTCACTTTTTCAAACTTTTCAAGGTTGAAAGTTGATAGAAGAAAGATCAAGATCCCATAATGCAATTCAAAAAGCATAAATAAAATAAAAAAATTAAAACATGAATCACAAAATAATGGAAAACTGCTAATTTACAGATACTTTAACAGTGTAGATAACGCATGAGGACAGCACGTCTAACTCATATTGACAAAGCACAGTTGCTGACAGCAGCATCGTCCGATGTTAAATATTCTTTAGCACACGAAGACCCACAGCTGCTCAAACAGACGCGGAAATGGATGATTTCCAATGGATGAAAAAGAAGATATTTTTAAAAATGTTGGAAACCTGTAACCATTGACTTCCATAGTTTTTGTTTATCCTATTATTATGATTCTACTAGGTTTTTAGCTTTCTTTAAAATATGACTTTTAATGTTCAACAGAACAAATACACTCAATCAGACCTGGAACCACCTGAGGGTGATCATACATTTTCATTTTTGCGTGAACTATCCCTTTAAGTCAGGGGTGTCCAAACTCGGTCCTGGAGGGCCAGTATCCTGGAGAGTTTTGCTCCAACCCTAATCAAACACACCTGAACCAGCTAATCAAGCTCTTCAAATCAAATCAAATCAAATCACTTTTATTGTCACATCATCAGCAGCACATGCACTGAAAAAAAGTGTTGCATGCAAAACTGTTGCAAACTATTTATTTGTGTTGAATTTAAACAAACAAATTAAATTGAGCAATGTTCAACATAATTTGTTTGTTTAAATTCCGCCCAAATAAATTATTTACAACCACTTAACGTAAAAAAATTGAGTAAATCCAAGGAATCATCTTTGAATAATTTTTTTCAGTGATGTGCTTTGATAAGTGAAAAGCTTAGATATTCTAGAAACTTTTCTTACTAGATATACTAGAAACTTCACTGGTAGGTTGAAGCTAAGGTAAGTTGGAGCTAATCTCAGCAGGACACCTGCCCTCCAGAACCGAGTTTGGACACTCCTACTTTAAGTGATCATGCTTTAAAATTGAAATGAATGTCAAATTACTTAAATTTGAATAGAATTAAAGAAAAACTGCTTAAAAATAAAACTATGTATTCAGGTTATTCTAAATGCATAATATTATTCAGAATTTATTTGGTCGCACTTTATTTTTAGGTCCAATTCTTGCTCTTAATAAACTGTTAACTGTGATGTTTGCCTCAGTAACCGTCTAATTTGCTGCTTATTAATAGTTATTAAGGTAGTAGTTAGGTTTAAGTATTCAGTAGAGATTTAGAATAAGATCATGCAGAATATGTACTTCATAAGCACTAATTAACAGCCAATATTTTAATAATAGGTATGCTAATAAGTAACTAATTAACAGTGAGAATTGATCCTGTTGTGAAGTGCTACCAATTCATTATTCATTATATGGATTATCGTTCAGAAGTCATATGATTATTGTTTAAAAAATAATTTACCCTTTTCAGGGCTGTATCTATTGGATTAAAAATACTGCACAGAGAGTGAAAAAGACATTTAAAATAAGGTTTTATTCAAGATTATATTTTAAAAAGTATTACTGTGATGAAAAGCTAAATTTCCAGTATCATTATTCCAGTCTGCGGTGTCACATGATCCTTTCAGAAATCATTCTACATGCAATGTTAAACATGCAAACTGCTTTGAATAAAAAAATGGAAAAAAGACATTTGAAAATCATCAACCTCTCTGGAATTTTTGAGTAAAAACAAAATGACTATTATTCTGTAATTTTACATGAATTTCTTTTTTTTGACCAACAGTTAAAAATTACACTTTTCTTAACACTCTTTTCTTTTTTTTCAGGATTATTTGATAGGACAGCATTGAAAGAACAGAAAAACTTTATAACAATATACATGTTTTTTACTGCGATGTTTGGTAAATTCAAGCCACTTAACAGAAAAAGTATTAATTTCAAATTAGTGTATATTCCATCAAAGTTCACATATCAGAATATGTTCCTAAACCGACTAATTAGTTGTCTAGGTCAGATTAAGGTCAAAATGTAGAATGAGGTCAGAACCTGAACAGCATAACATTGTTTTGACAGGAATGTTGCTCTGAGAACAAAACATGTTGATCCAGAAACACATCCTACTTTGCACCATCACAGACTAAACCCAAAATTACATACTCCCTTGAGTATTGTGAAAAATCATTTATTTGCTATACTAAAATAACACATTGTACATATGAATGTAATTTAGACATCGCTATGCTGTCACACTACATCTTCTGAATTCAGTCACATAATGTTTTTCATCTACTGCACAGTATTGAAGTATGTGACTTCAGACTGTTTTTCCACTAATTAGTTTGACATTACAGCGCCACCTGGTGGAAACTGTTGAGCATGTTATAATGTACTTTTATTTTGATAATTTATCTGATTATCTGTTGATGTTTTCAACAAATAACCTTTACATTTGCCCAATATAATCACTTCCACAAACATCAGCACATGACAACTGATCTCACTGCTGGGACTCAATGAATTATGTTTAGAGACTGTGGATTAAAACTCATTCTTGCAGAATGTTTGTTTGTTTGTTTATTAAACGGAATGAAACTTGGTATCGCACCCTGTGGGTCTGCTTGAGCGGGACTCAATTACAAACCTTGCAGGTCATATTTAAAGATTAATGCATAGTGCCACTATTTAACTGATGTTGTATTTCCACATAGACATCAAAAATGGTGTAAACAAGCAGACAACATTAATTTTTAACAAAGCCAATGTGTGTAGAGAAAACTGTTTAACCATAAGCCTTCCTACAATAAACAATAGCCCATATGGCTGCAGAGCCACGGATGGACGTTTTCTTTTCTTGAATTTAAAACATAATAGGCTGCACTCGTAAAATGTTTATAATGGCTTACCGGATAAATATTCCAATATGGGGTTTAGCAGTGATGCCAGAAGAAACTTTTGTTATTAATTTAAATACGCTTTTGTGTAACTGCAAGCACAACAGGTTCTTCAAGGAGCCATCCATGCCTGTAAATAACTAAAAAAAGAAAAAGATTTTACAACATATAGGCCTATTCACACCAAGGCAAACTAATGATGTAACAGTTACACTGTCTATAACTGATAACTATTAGAATCCACATCAGTGAACAATAACCATGTGCTTATTTTAGGCACTTGCTGCAGTTTTGTCATCTGTTGATTTAATTGTTTTAGTTTTTTAAAGCAGGATGGAGTCTGATTGGAAGTCTTTATCATTCATTAGATTCATCATAAAAATTCTGAAAGTTATTCTAAATATATTGTTTAGGGGCTTTTAAAAAGGTTACCATTCTGCAAATAAAAAAACCACTATAAATATAAAAATAGAGTGAAAAAGTTCTGTTTTTCCAAACTTAAAAAGCAAAACAAACAGCCCCCCCCCAAAACAAACCAACCAATAAACAAACAACCGATTAACCAACCAACCTAACACACAATCGACGAACCAACCAAACAATCAAACACAACCGACCGACCGACCAACTAACCAACGAAACACACAACCAACCAACTCACAAACCAAACACACAACCAACCAACCGACCAACCAACCAACCAACCAACCAACCAACCAACCAACCTAACACACAACCAAACACAACCAACCGAGCAACCAATCAACCCACCAACCAACCTAACACACAACCGACCAACCAACCAAACACAACCGACCAACCAACCAACCACACAACCAACCAACCAACCACACAACCAACCAACCAACCAACCAACAAAAACCACAACCATCCATCCATCCATCCATCCATCCATCCATCCATCCATCCATCCATCCATCCATCCAAACAACTAACCATGCAACCCAGCTACCAATCAACCAACCAACCAACCACACAACCATCCATCCGTCCATCCATCTATCCATCCATCCAACCAACCAACCAACCAACAAACACACAACCGACCGACCAACCGACCAACCGACCAACCTAACACACAACCAACCTAACACACAACCAACCAACCAACAAAAACCACAACCAACCAACCATCCATCCATCCATCCATCCATCCATCCAAACAACTAACCATGCAACCCAGCAACCAATCAACCAACCAACCATCCATCTATCCATCCATCCAACAAACCAACCAACCAAACACACAACCGACCAACCGACCAACCAACCAACCAACCAACCAACCAAACACACAACCGACCAACCAACAAAAACCTCAACCAACCAACCAACCATCCATCCAACCAAACAACTAACCATGCAACCCAGCAACCAATCAACCAAACAACCAACCAACCATCCATCCGTCCATCCATCCAACCAACCAACCAATCTAACACACAACCAACCAACCAACCAACCTAACACACAACCAAACAAACAACCGACCAACCAAAAAAAAAACCCACAACCAACCAACCAACCAACCAACCATGCAACCCAGCAACCAATCAACCAAACAACCATCCATCCGTCCATCCATCTATCCATCCATCCAACCAACCAACCTAACACACAACCAACCAACCAACCAACCTAACACACAACCAAACAAACAACCGACCAACCAAAAAAAAACCACAACCAACCAACCAACCATCCATCCGTCCATCCATCCAACCAACCATCCATTAAACCAACCAAGCAAACAATTTATATTCTTTTGTTCTAATGCAGTAATAATATTTACATTCTAAAAAGAATATTTACATTCTGATAAGCCTGATTTTAAAATCCTAACAAATAAGAACATTTGCAGTTCTGACCAATAATCTTTTTTTTATTATTATTAACAAAGAAGCGTTAAAAGTTTTATTTATTGACCATTTGTCATTTTTTACAATTGCATAGATGTATCATGGATACACTGTCTTTCTTAGCATAAACCAAGCAAGAACATAGCAAACAGCCAAAACCCCTTTAAAACAACTCAGCAACCACTTATCAGTGCCCTGGCAACCCTCAATTGTGGCAAGAAATTTTGCACAACTAAGCACCGGTCACATAAAAAGTAAACATATTAGTTAATAAATGCTGAAGTTGAGGAAAGATGCTACTCAGCCCCTCAACTCCATTCCTAACCTCGAGTTTCCCCGGCATCTGCAACATACTTATTCATGTATTCAGGCATTCTAATACACCCTGCCTTGGCACAGCAATTACCAGTCCATCTTTCCCACCCTGCTTTCCACTGCCAGCCTCAAATCGTCCCTCTGTTAGGGGATAAGCACTCACCCCAGGGTCAGGGCATTTAAGAAATACTCTGGAGAACTCATTTAACCACTGTACTGCTCCTCTCCCTGTATCGTGGGCCAAAAACCCTGACTAATTCCTTCATATTGGAAATTCGTAATTCCTGAATGACATTTTTTTGCATGACTGGCATTTATGTTTAGGCCAAGGTCTAAAGGATCAAGTTTAAATAGGGTGATTCACATAGTTTTGATACGACTCTGAGCCGCTGTGACCCCAGACAAGCATAAAGTACAAAATCTATTGCATGATATTTAGCAGCGTATTGACATTAATCACAAGGAAAGAGCATTTGCAACACACTCTCATTAGGCGACTTTTCGCTAGTAGCTTTTAAACAAAGCATCACATTGTAAAAAAAAAATCTATAATTTGCATGGCTTTTATTAGCTAGATTAATTAAAGTAAATGTCTTCAGTGATGTTTAAATGTCAGAATGCCTTGACATACAGTTTGCCACCATTATAACAATTACCTGTTTAGATTACATAACATAAATTAATTGGTCTCTTCATTTAAAATAAATTATCAGAGTTCAAAATTATTTAATAACACAGCGGAATGAACCGCCAACTTATCCAGCAATTGTTTTATTCAGTGGATGCCCTTCCAGCTGCAAACCAGTACTGGGAAGCACCCAAACACTCTTGCATTTACATTCACACACTATGGTCAATTTACCTTATTCAATTCACCTATACCACACATCTTTGGACAGTGGAGGAAATCGTAGCACCCAGTGACCAACTGAGGCACCGTGCCGCCCCATACAGGCATACAATATATACCATTTAGTAATTAAAAAAAGAAACTTATTAAATTGCTCAACAGTAAAGACATTCACTATGTTACAAAAGAGTCCTGCTGTATTTCAAACAAACCCTTTGAATATTCTAATCATCAAATTATTCTGAAAAATAACGTATCAGTCTTCACAAGAGTATTAAAGTTGCATGAAATCAAAATGTACTGTTTATTTTGCTAGTGCACATTGTTAGCCTTAAAGGGGACCTATTATGCCCCTGTTTACAAAATATAAAATGAGTCTCTGATGTCTCTATGTGAAGTGTCAGCTCAAAATACCACACAAATAGTGTTTTATAACTCTTTGAAACTGCCCCTTTTAATCTTTGATTATTGAACTGTGCTATTTTGGTGACTGTCGCTTTAAATTCAAATGAGCCTGTGCTGTTTTCAAAAGAGGGTGGCGCTATAAATGACAGTGTGTCAGCATAATGGCAGATTCAAAAACAAGACTGTCATATGCTAATGAGGGAGAGATTGTCACTAATGGGCGGGGCTTTCTCCCGCTGATGACACGTACAAAGGGAGAATGTCAGTCAACGTGTTTCTGCAGACAGTTTTTATGATGTGTGATTATAAAAAAAGTAATAAAAAAATGTACCATTAGAAGCTGGTTATATTTACAGACTGTTACCTCACAGATGTGTTCAAACCCTTTATAAAAATGATTTTTGCATAATAGGTCCCCTTTAAGGTAAACATTTAACCTGTGCAAGTAAATCCACTGAAATCAACTATTTGTTTGGGTTATCTTTCAATATTTAACCATTTGTTTTCGCTATGGAATGATAGTCCTTCACTGATGATTAACCGCTTGAATGAAATTTGCTTAGCCAGGCCCCTCCAACAATGACTTTCCTGTAAGTGAAAGCTGAATGGATGGCTGGCAGCTTGTTCTTGTCGGCGCAATATAAGTTTATTGCATGTATAGCTATGAATCAGATTATGAAGAATGATTAAGAGCATGCTTATCCTTTATTTCATCCTTTCCGTAAGGTGTTTTATTTATTTATTTATTTATTTATTTATTTATTTATTTATTTATTTATTTATAATTTTTTAAATAATGATGACAATATTCACTGTCTAAGCATTCCTCGGTATACTACCAACAAATTACGCCCCTGTACCCAAGTAGCCTACCTAAGTTAATTTACATTTCATGTAAAAAATAAGAAATCAAAAAAGACCAAAGTATTATGCTAAATATCCGTACAAACGAACATGTTTGTTGTTTAACTTTCGTTGATAAAACAACACAATACAGCCTATAATAATGTAGGCTAGTTAAATAGAAATAACTTTAACTGCTTGAAACAGTAAACGTTACATTTTAGAAACTTCACAAATACTAATCAATAATAATATAAATAGTAACGTAGAACAAAAATATTAGCCTAGGCTTGTAACAACATAAGTCAGATGTTGAAAAACCTGGCTGGGAAGACGGCGATAACATGAATTTTCTGTTCTTCAACGAGAAAATAAAATCGCAGACACGACACAATGACGGCGTTAATTATACAACGCAGTGTTTACGGTCATATTAACAACTAACATTAATATCAATAACTCCTCTGGCTTTAGACTTTACCTTTTAGAGCTTGTTCTTGTCGGCGCAATATAAGTTTATTGCATGTATAGCTACGAATCAGATTATGAAGAATGATTAAGAGCATGCTTTTCCTTTATTTCATCCTTTCCGTAAGGTGTTTTATTTATTTATTTATTTATTTATTTATTTATTTATTTATTTATTTATTTATTTATTTATTTATTTATAATTTTTTAAATAATGATGACAATATTCACTGTCTAAGCATTCCTCGGTATACTACCAACAAATTACGCCCCTGTACCCAAGTAGCCTACCTAAGTTAATTTACATTTCATGTAAAAAATAAGAAATCAAAAAAGACCAAAGTATTATGCTAAATATCCGTACAAACGAACATGTTTGTTGTTTAACTTTCGTTGATAAAACAACACAATACAGCCTATAATAATGAAGGCTAGTTAAATAGAAATAACTTTAACTGCTTGAAACAGTAAACGTTACATTTTAGAAACTTCACAAATACTAATCAATAATAATATAAATAGTAACGTAGAACAAAAATATTAGCCTAGGCTTGTAACAACATAAGTCAGATGTTGAAAAACCTGGCTGGGAAGACGGCGATAACATGAATTTTCTGTTCTTCAACGAGAAAATAAAATCGCAGACACGACACAATGACGGCGTTAATTATACAACGCAGTGTTTACGATCATATTAACAACTAACATTAATATCAATAACTCCTCTGGCTTTAGACTTTACCTTTTAGAGCTTGTTCTTGTCGGCGCAATATAAGTTTATTGCATGTATAGCTATGAATCAGATTATGAAGAATGATTAAGAGCATGCTTATCCTTTATTTCATCCTTTCCGTAAGGTGTTTTATTTATTTATTTATTTATTTATTTATTTATTTATTTATTTATTTATAATTTTTTAAATAATGATGACAATATTCACTGTCTAAGCATTCCTCGGTATACTACCAACAAATTACGCCCCTGTACCCAAGTAGCCTACCTAAGTTAATTTACATTTCATGTAAAAAATAAGAAATCAAAAAAGACCAAAGTATTATGCTAAATAACCGTACAAACGAACATGTTTGTTGTTTAACTTTCGTTGATAAAACAACACAATACAGCCTATAATAATGTAGGCTAGTTAAATAGAAATAACTTTAACTGCTTGAAACAGTAAACGTTACATTTTAGAAACTTCACAAATACTAATCAATAATAATATAAATAGTAACGTAGAACAAAAATATTAGCCTAGGCTTGTAACAACATAAGTCAGATGTTGAAAAAAAAAACTGCGTCTCTCCGCCTTTTGTTTTCTATTCATATTTTAAATTCTTTGCCAGAAAAACTAACATGTTGACTTTGTTCGGTTTAAACGGAGACTTATTTGAGATTACAATGTTTCCAGCAGCACTGAGACGTGTGCCTGTAGCGCATGCAGATACTGTGGCAAAGGGGGTATCTTGCTCCGCCGCCTGCAATTCTCGGAAACCAGCTCTACATCGCGGAGCGGCGCGTTCTCAACTACCAAATATGCTGCTCCATTTCTCATCAACGTCTACTATTTATCAGTTTCTCTTTTATATTTGGCCATTTTTGAAAAGGCCTCTCTGCCATACCTGGCTGGACTAGCTGGGCATTTGCGTTCAGTAGATGACACCGGAGCTGGCTCCGCATTCCATGGGCTGGGTGACATGACCGCAGCTCTGGAGGTTCGACGTGTTTGTCCATTTAACACTTATTTTTCTAAACAAGCCCAACAAATAGCTTCATCCTAATTATTGATTCGCCTTTCTCGTTCGCCACGAATCCAAAATGTTTCCAGATTGGCGCTGAGCGAGCATAAGCAGAGCGTAAAACACTGGCTGCAGTCAGTAAACAATTTAACAGATGCCCCGTCTGCAGCCAAACTTTAAAAATGTATAAAGCATATTTTAATCGTTTAACTGATACCATTCATCGGTTACAAACGTGCCCTTTCGGTTATTGCTTAATCGGTTATTTTGAGCATCCCCAACTAAACCGCATGTGCAAGCTCTATTTTTTTTTTCTCTCACGGCCGCACGCCGGAGATCCGGCATGGTGCCGGAATACTTTAAGCCCTGGTAAGATCATGTTTATTACTAAGAAAACTAAATCAAAATTATATTTTAATTAACCACATCTGATCACATAAGGTACGCACAGAAAAGTCTGTTTAGTGTTGTGGAAAGGCAAAGCTGAATATCTGTGGTTAAACTGCCACCCAGCGGTCAAAAGCTGCTGGCGCACCAAGTACCGCTGTCGCCGCGGTATGAATGGCGCCATAAGGAACACATTGAAGTAGTAACATCTGTAGCTCTCTGCAACTCTCACATGGTTGCCCACTAAAGCTAAGCAGGCCTGCACCCGGTCAGTACCTGGATAGGAGACCACACGGGAAAGCTCGGCTGCTGCTTGAAGTGGTGAGACCAGCAGGGGGCACTCAACCTGCAGTCTGTGTGGGTCCTAACGCCCCAGTATATTGATACCGCTCAGTGAGCGCCGCCTTTCATGGTTAAATCAAGGTCCTGTCTGTTATTGTTAAAAAAATCCCGTATAGTAGGGTGGTGAATGAGGAGATTTCCTCAATATTGAGGAGACCCTCAATATTCCCTTACAAATGAAAATCTTAATCTTCGAAAATACTTGAAAAAATCAGTACATAATAATTTATGAAGGATCATAAGACTAGACTAATTCAGCTTTGTCATTTCAGAAGTACATAATTTAAAATGGGACCTGTTAAAGTTAATTTTTTTGAATTGATTCCAAACTTAAACGAATCCTTAAAACGAATGCTACGGGGCGGTATGATGCCGTTCCTTTTCGTGCTAGCGGCAGACCGCTTACTTTTGTATGGACGGCTTTCCCGCTTTTACCACTTTGTCGCAGCGTAAGTTGGCGGACTTGAGATGCAGAGAGGAGATGCAGAGACTGTGATGACGGGGTTTGAGTCTGGCAAAGAACGGTTTCAGAAAGCAGGCAAAACAAAGACAAAAGGCAAAAAATAAAATAAACAAGTAAATAACAGGGTGAGAATGTGGTAAAAATCAGACGAGGACCTTTCTTTTTCTGGATTGCTTTTCAAAACACTCTCGGTTTGGATTAGAGAAGTGGGTGGGCGCTACTTAGTCGATGCTTTTTAAAACACTATCAGTTGGGTTTAGGGAAGGAAGAATATGAGGGGATCGGTTGATTGGTCAGTCAGTCAGTTGACAGCAACCTCTGGTAAATTTACATGAGAATAGCAGATGCGACTGGCAGAAAAATAAACAAACAAACAAACAAAAAACGTAGCTCCTGGAACATATTTGGCATTCTCCAGAAATGTATATAGGGGTACATAATCAGAACGAGCCTGGGTTGGCTTGACGGCTTGAGTGAAATTTATTAAGCCATGCCCTTCCAACCATTAGTTCACTGTTAGTGAAAGATGAAAATAAAATAAAAAATAAAACCCTACTACTTCAACTTCCATTTCGATTTTATGTTATTTTCAACACATTAATAATAATTACACACAAATATTTTGTGAAGAGCGAATCAGTAAATAGTAATGAATTCTGAAGTATCATAAGACTGTAGTATTGATGTTGAAAATTCAGCTTTGTCATTTCATGAATTACATAACATTTTAAAATAGGAACAGCTTAAGTAGATTTTTCCCAAACTTTTGAATGTACAGTGTACTTTGCGAAGTCTTTGACAGACTCTTCCAAACTGGTGTGAGAATGTCAGAAAAGTGATGCTTAGGGAGTACCATATAATACAGTATAAAGGTTTCTACAGCAATGTTTCCCTTAAGAGACTACCCTGGCATTTGAGTCATGCATGACTTTTAAGGTGAGCAAGTGATCTGTAGGTTGCGTAGTGAAAAAAAGGATGCATCTGTGGATTTTTTAAAGCACCACACAAGTGCAGGTTTTTGCAGGTACTCAAATCAAATGCCTGCCATACGATGGCTGATTGATTGCCATGTCTGTCTCAAGTGTCCCTGCTGAGGCTTTTAACATTAGGAGTCTCATTTCTGTTCATCTAAATCCCAAAAAGGCAAATTTATTTCACTGACTGTGAGGCTAAGAAACTACCTAATACATTCACTGGCCACTTTATTAGGTATACCTCAATAGGACTGTGTTGGACTCTCTTTTTCCTTCAGAACTGCCAAATATTAATGTCATATACTTTAAAATTGTGCTGGAAAACCTCTTCAGAGATTTTGATCTGATTAACATGACAGCATTAAAGTTTATGTGAAATCAAAGGTTAGAGTTTCATTTTGCTAGCACACATTGTTATTTTTTAGGTGAACAGTTAATCCATGCAAGTTTATCCACTGAAAAAAGTTTGTTTTGGAAATCTACAATCAAAGTCTGACCATTTGCTTTTGTGTTCGGTCTTTCTCTGTTGATGTTATTTTGACGGTTTTAGTCACAATATTCTTAGCCACGCCCCTCTTACCATTAGTTTGCAAAGAGGAAATGATGTGCGCAATTACAGGCCCCACCCCCTATTCAAAACTGTGTTTTAGTAAGAAGTACAATAACATACTGAAATAAAAGACCTCATGCAGACTTTAAATGGGGTAAAATCTCCCCCACACCATAACTCTATCATCAGCCTGAGCAACTGATATAAGACAGGATGACGTATCCATGATTTTAAAAAGCTTACGCTTAAATCAAGCCCTACTATTTGAATGTCAGTCCAGGTAACTACTTTTCAATCCTCTACTGTCCAAAAACAATGTGGTTGTGTAAATTTTAGCCTAATTTTTCAGTTCTTAGTGTTGGCGGTGTGCTTCAAAGCTGGATGTGTTCTGTGTTCATAGATGCTCTAACAACAACTGATTTGAGTTACTGTTGCATTTCTATCAGCTTAAACTAGTCTGACCAGTCTCCTCTGGCATCAATGATGCCTGTTTGCCCATAAAATTGCCACTAAGGGCGACGCAGTAGCGCAGTAGGTAGTGCTGTCGCCTCACAGCAAGAAGGTCACTGGTTTCGAGCCTCGGCTGGGTCAGTTGACGTTTCTTTGTGGAGTTTGCATGCTCTCCCTGCATTCGCATGGGTTTCCTCCAGGCGCTCCGGTTTCCCCCACAGTCCAAATACATGCGCTACAGGTGAATTGGGTAGGCTAAATTGTCCGTAGTGTATGAGTTTGTGTGGATGTTTCCCAGAGATGGGTTGTGGCTGGAATGGCATCCGCTGGGTAAAACAAAATGCTGGATAAGTTGGCGGTTCATTCCGCTGTGGCGAACCCAGATTAATAAAGGGACTAAGCCGACAAGAAAATGAATGAATGAATGGCCAATAAATGGATATTTTCACTTTTTCAGACTGTTCTCTGTGAACTCTAGAGATAGTTGCGCATGTAAATCCCAGCACATCTGGAACCATCATCCATGCCACATTCAAAGTCATTAAAATTTTTATTTTCAATTCAGATGCTCGGTTCAGCAGATCATCTCAATATGTTCAGTTTCTGTCATGCGACTGGCTGATTAGATATTTGAAATAATAAAGCAGCTGTACTTGATAAAGTGGCCAAAAGCTGTTTATTTCTTAACATGTTATATTCTTACATATTACTCAGTAGAAATTTGCAATAACAAGTAGATGAATAGGTGTACCTAATAAAGTGGCCAAAAACTATATTCCTTTACATGTAGGAAAATATTACATTCTTACTGATTAGATATTTGCAACAACAAGCAGAAGAACGGGTGTACCTAATAAAATGGCCAAAAGCTGTATATTCCTTTACATGTAGGAAAATATTACATTCTTACTTATTACTGATTAGATATTTTCAATAACAAGCAGCAGAATGGGTGAACCCAATAAAGCGGCCCAAAAGCTGTATTTTCCTTTACATCAGGAAAATATTACATTCTTGATTCGAAGGAAAAATACTTTTCCCTATTTGTAATTTAATAATTCATGCATCAGAGGATTAAATTAACGGATTCCATCCATTTAGAGCTGATATAAATGACTAGTATGGAGGTAAATGTTATGTGATTTGATTTCCAGCTAAAACCCTTAAATCACATCCTACACACATTACATTATCTCACAATATGTGCACCAAGCAATATCTGAGCCTCACGTGCCTCATATTTTGTATTCCTTCTATTTTCCGCATGGCGAGGCCTGGAAAATTGACTCAGCGATGTTTCCATGCAAAGTGGGTTTACTTTTACATTAACATAAATAGGAATGTCTCGGGTCATCAAAGCGGGACGCAGGTGTAGCCTCAGTGTTAACACTGCAGCGATTGTCAACCCTCGGCAAAGACACAGAAGTATCTCTGATGCAAATGAACGGCACGCTGCCATTCGGCTCACCGTTTGCTCTCCTCTGTCACACACTTGCAAACACACCGTGTGATATGGCGCGACGTTTATGCTAATATGAGCTTATTGTGCAGCAGTCGGCCTGCGTTTGTTGAGTATGTGATGAATCTGGTGTCAAAACTGTTAGCAAGCAATGTCAAAACAAGTAATGTGACCCTGAGGCACTAACTTGTACAAAAAAAATACATAAAATATCTGTAATTTCTCTCTGATTTGATTCTAACTGGTTAAATCACAGCAATAGTATTTTATTTATTTATAATACTGAAAATTTCTTTTTAACAACACTATTTCTTGAATGCTGTAGTTTTATTTTTAGCTTAAAGGAAAAGTCTAAATCCAAACTAGTTTGAGTTTTTTTTCTTCATGTTGATCATGAAAGAAGATATTTTAATGAATGTTGAAAACCTGTAACCATTGACCTCCACTTGTTTTTTCTACTATGGACTTTAATGGTTACAGGTTTTCAGTTTTCTTCAAAATTTATTCTTTATTGTTCAGCAGAAGAAGGAATCTAAAAGTTTTGAAACCACTTGAGGTTGAGTAAATGGTCAAATTTTCTATTTTTGGGTGAACTATCCCCATATGGTGAATTAACATTGTTGACAACTGTTCTTGTTTTTAATATGCTTAAAGACAAAGTATCTGCAGATTTATCAGTCAGTGCCATTACTGAGCAGAAAATGTATTCATATAATTTTTTTTGTTACTTGTTCAAACTACCGTCTTACGGATGAGAAGTTAAACCGAGTTACTGACTTTCTGTGGTCGTTAAAAATCCCAGGATGTCCTTCGAAAAAGAGTAGGGGATTAACCCCGGCATCCTGGCCAAATTTGCCCACTGGCCTCTGTCCATCATGGCCTCTTAACCATCACCATCACTCTGTCTCCTCTCCACCAATCAGCTGGTGTGTGGTGTGCGGTTTGGCGCAATATGGCTGCCGTCACATCATCCAGGTGGATGCTGCACACTAGTGGTGGATGAGGAGATTCCCCCCTCAAATTATGTAAAGTTGAGTGTCCAGAAAAGCGCTATATAAATGGAGGAAATAAGGATTATTATTATTATTACTTATTTAAAATGAGCTGAAACAACACAATTATTGAGATTTCTTTGAGAAAATATAATTTTTTATGTTCAATACACTTCAATACATTTTTACAGTGTATAAATCAGGAGTGTTGCTAGATATAAACCTCTGCTGGGGCACGGGTCCCCCTAAACTGCAACCTGTGCATGGGTATGTTTTCTGCGCATATGCGTCAGTTTGTTTTTAATTAAACTAAACACTAAACACTTTTAGTGTTAAACTAAACACTAAAAACATCTAAACACTGGGGTACCTCAGGGCTCTGTTCTTGGGTCACTTCTCTTCTCCATCTACACGACATCTTTAGGACCAGTCATCCAGAAACATGGATTTTCCTACCACTGCTATGCTGATGATACCCAGCTATACCTCTCTTTTCACCCTGATGATCCCTCGGTTCCAACTCGCATCTCAGCCTGCCTGTCAGACATTTCACACTGGATGAAAGATCATCATCTTCAGCTTAACATCACGAAAACGGAAATGCTTGAAGTTTCTGCCAACCCGACTCTACACCATAACTTTTCAATCCAGATGGATGGGGCAACCATTACTGCATCCAAAATGGTAAAAAGCCTTGGAGTAACGATTGATGACCAACTGAACTTCTCTGACCACATTTCTAGAACTGCTCGATCTTGCAGATTCGCACTCTATAACATCAGAAAGGTATCCCTTCATATCTGAACATGCAGCTCAACTTATAGTTCAAGCTCTTGTTCTCTCCAAACTGGATTATTGCAACTCTCTACTAGCCGGGCTTCCAGCTAATTCTATCAAACCTCTTCAGCTGCTTTAGAACGCTGCAGCACGAGTGGTCTTTGATGAACCCAAAAGAGCACATGTCACTCCGCTACTCACCCGTTTGCACTGGCTGCCAGTTGCTGCTCGCATCAAATTCAAAGCTCTGATGTTTGCTAACAAAGCGACCTCTGGCTTTGCTCCTTCTTATCTGCTCTCACTTCTGCAGATTTATGTGCCCTCCAGAAACTTGCATTCTGTGAATGAACGTCGCCTCGTTGTTCGATCCCTAAGAGGGAAGAAATCACTTTCCCGAACTCTCGCATTCAATCTGCCCAGTTGGTGGAATGAACTCCCTAACTACATCAGAACAGCAGAGTCACTTGCTGTCTTCAAGAAACGACTAAAAACTCAACTATTTAGTCTCCACTTTCCTTCCTAATCTTAACTGCCTCTCTGGCTATACCACTAACTGTACTCTCTCTCTCAAAAAAAAATTCTAATGCTTTGCTTCTTAGACTTTACACACCTGAAACTTGTCTATAGCACTTGTTCACTGCTGCTCTTCTAGTTGTGTAAATTGCTTCCTTGTCCTCATTTGTAAGTCGCTTTGGATAAAAGCATCTGCTAAATGACTAAATGTAAATGTAAATGTAAACTACATTGCTTTTGCAAGTGTTGATTAGGTTGTGCATACACTGTAAAAACTGCAGGGTTCCACACAATTCATTCATGTTGTCCCAACACAAATCAATTAAGGGCATACTCACACGATGTACAGTTGCCTTGAACCAGGCCGAAGCACATTACATTCGGGCCTGGGCATGCTTACTTCATCGATGATGCGCTGTTCAGTAGAGAAGTGCTTTCGCTCAGCACAGTGGAGATTTCTTTAGTTATATCATTTTAGTCGTTTAATATGCAGTGACACGTAGTCAAATACTTCACCAAACAGATCAGCCACTTTTTACACTCATAAACAATCATAAAGTCCTCGTGCTGCAGGAATTAGGAGGTTTGCTGAAGGTGCAGCTGTCGTGCAGTGAGGGGTTTGCGTCTTTAATAATCTAGTTTGTGTTCATTGAACAGTAAGAATGATTAACAAATCCAAGGCCAAGTGAACCATGCCTAAGCCCGATTTAGAGCACTCACACTTCTCAAACAATCCGGGAAACGTGCCAGGGCACGGTTCAGATAGCATAGTGTAAGTACGCCCTAAGTTAACTTAACACTTTTAACAAATTTATGTGGATTGAACATAAAACAATTTAAGTTGTCTTTTTGAGTATAGAGAATGACGTCTTTATTCTGGCGTCTGTACACTTACATATAAAGTAAACTGTAACTCAAAGCATTAACTGGGGCACTAGCAATTGTTAGGGTCTAGTGACGCCCCTGTTATCAGGAATATACAGTATATACACAATAATTAATCAAAGGGTTAAAATAATCAAACACCGATCAATACTTCTATACTTTTTTATTGATTTACGATCAATATGTTTAAGTGTGGCGACATGGTGGCTCAGTGGTTAGCACTGTCACCTCACAGCAAAAAAGTCACTGGTTTGAGTCCCAGCTGGGCCAGTTGGCATTTCTGTGTGGAGTTTGCATGTTCTCCCCGTGTTGGCATGGGTTTCCCCACAGCCCAAAGACATGTGGTATAGGTGAACTAAATAAACTAAATTGGCCGTAGTGTATGAGTGTGTGAATCAGTGTGTATGGATGTTTCCCAGCACTGGTTTGCAGCTGAAAGGACATCTGCTAAGTAAAACATATGCTTGATAAATTGGTGGTTCATTCTGCTGTGGTGACCCCTGATGAATAAAAGGACTAAGCAGAAGGAAAATGAATGAATGAATTTTTAAGTGTTGTTATTTTGCTTATTTCAAAATCACAGATGTTTTATTAGCATTTTTGCATCTTCTGACAGTATATACTGTCCAATAAATCAAACATTTAGATAATACTTTAGCTAATAGTGGAATAGGTAATGCCTAAAGAAATGAATTCATCTAATCTCCTGCTTTACTCTTTTATGTGAAGGTGAGAAGAGACACAGGTAAAGCATATTCACCCTGGGGACAAAGGGATGCACTCGCAACCAGCTAAAATGAAGAGCACACAGCAATAATCATTTGCATTTCCAACATCTGCTTTCTTGGCGGACACCAATAATTTGTTATTTTGCTGCCTGGAGGCCCGTCTTCATATGCAGGTCCCCTATCGAGGTGTTTTGTCACAAGAGTGCATTTTTATGACACCGGAAAAACTCCTGTTGGGTGAATTATTTAATCTCCTTTCGCTATTTATGCGTTTATATATTTCATTATTTATTTTATTAGTGGTTAGGGGCTGGGTGGGTAATTTGCCCTACACGTTTCAGATTATATTAGACACTGCTCTGGCTGGCCGGTCAAACTGAAAGCCATGTAAAATTCAATGCGCGTGATACATGGGCCGATTTTCTAGCCTCAGGATTTGTAAGGTACAAAAAAGGCTCTGGCTGCAGCAACAATAACAACAGATCCTTGCTAGTTGTAAAGAGCCATCAGGACTAAGTCCCTGGGGCGGATTTGTGACAGGGTTTTTTTTCCGGGAAGGTCAAATGCCCCGAGAGCTCTAATAGTAATGCCACTTTGAGCGGGGTCGCCGGGGCAGAAGTCTACTGAAGACTGGTGGATGGAAGAGTGAGCAAGTTTTCACTTTCATGCTCCTTCGCTTCATTTTCCATTTTGCTAATGCTGCCATATATCTCCCCGTAGGGAGGGAGGTGGTTTAAACCCCTGGGAAGAAAGCAACGATCTAATATACTGTGCCTTTTTTAGGGAAAAGAGATGTTATTTTAGAGAACTGGTTCAAACCTGTTGGGTTGTGGCCCAGAAATGGATTTTAGGTCTTTTGTGATTGCAGAAGTGTATTCGAATTATGAATAAGATAATCTATATAATACATAGAATGAGTGAAAATTACATATTTATTCTTTTTTTCCTCATCAATGTTCACGTCAATGGCTAAATTTATAATATAGTTTATACTGCTGATTTTTTTTTTCTCCATCTATGGCAGAGATGCCTAAACTAGGGTCCGCGGGCCAAAGTTGGCCCATGGTACTGTAAGCTTTGTTTTGGCTCACCATCCTATCTGAGAAAAGAGGGAGGATGACGGAGATGGTTTAGATTTTGTGATTTCTAATATAATGTACCCCTTTGTTTGTATGTTTGTTTGTTTTATCTATTTGTTAAGTCATGCCGTATCGGTGATGTATAGAATACTGTTTCCGGGTTCAAGCCGCTACTCATTTCAATTGAGAAAATATTCGTTTATGGCCACTTTTTAGTCCTATCGCGCATTAAAGTAAATTTGATATAAAATCATAGCGTACACAACAGTCTCTGGACAAGCTGCATCACAAATACCAAAACTGTAACAATAAAAAAAAAATGAACTACTTTCTGGCCATCAGATATTAGATATGGACATAATATATATTGTCATCGTGATTTTTGAAAGTATTACAGTGATTTGTGAATGTTTTATTATCATTTGATGAGTCTCCCCATACAGTTTGATATAGCGATTGGACCTGGAAGCCGCTTCACGTGACGTCACACTTAACAAGCGGATTGTTAAAAGCTAACTAAAATTAAATGTTTCAATTAAACGGAGTAAAAAAATCTGATTTAGTTTAAATGCACATACTGTCACTCGATGGATAGAGGACAAATCAAGGCAGATTCTGCTTAACCTGTGTATTCAGCATTGAACTCATGGAATTGTTTATGTTTTTATTGCAATAAGATATCATTTTAAATGGCATACTGCATTAGTTAATACAATTTAAAGTAATTATTTCTAATAAATTACCAAAAAATTACCGAAGTCCCTTTAAGGCAAGTAAATTCACTCGTCTGCCATCTTTGAAAAGCCTGTCGTGCAGTATGCTCAGGCATTTTGTCTGAATGGGGAAACATCAAATTCTCCAAAAACTGCTTGCCAAGCTTATGATTGAATTTCATATTAGGAATCACCAATAAAATTAAACAACAACTGTGTCTTTAGTTTCATTTCTAAATGTCCAAATCACACAAAATCTGTAGAAACTCATGTCTGGTCCGAGCCCCTTGCACGGAGTATCGTCAGTCTATAATGATCTATGATTGGCTCCTGTACTATAAGGCGGGCTTTATTCGCCATATAGTGATCGATGATTAGCTTCTGTACTAGGCTTTATTGACCATATAGCGTTCGATGATTGGCTTCTGTACTAGTAGGCGGGCTTTATTGACCATATTGACAGTTACACTTTTACCCATTCAAAAAGATACGAGTGACATGTCTTGTCTTGTGTTATAGTCTTTGAAGTTACTCATGGCAACTTTAATGTAATATAGTTTGGTACCTTTAATTACCTTCGGCCCATAGCTCTCAATGATATTTGGTTTTTGGCTGTTATGCGAAAAAGTTTGGGCACCCCTGGTTTAGGCCATGTTAATAATTTTGCATCACTTTTAGCACTTTGCATATGTATAATGCCATTTTACAAAATGTGACGAAATAATAGGTTCACACCCAATGCAAATTTTTAGTATTAAAAGTATTTACGGGAGTAGATTACATACAAAGACAAAAGAATTGCGCAAAAAAAAAAGCAAATTTACCAGCCGATACAAATAATGCAGAATTATGCCATAAATACAGTGAATTGTGTCTTCCGCACATGTTAACTCAAGTGAAAATTTTGCACGAGGCAAAAAACAGTCTGCGAGTAATCTAGGGCGAATGACAAACATGTTCTCTTTGCATTTGGCGTATTGTACTTCATATTAAATACACTTCATGGATCTTTAACAGCAACATTTTTGGTGAAAACAATGGTTTCTGTTTCTTTGCCTCTTTAAAGTCTGTGTGAACTGCAATAAACTTTTATTTCAGTATGTTGATGTACTTCCAACTGAAATGGAATATTAAGCAGGAGGCAGGGCTTTCTTTTGCACATCATTTTCTCAAAGCAATCTAACTGTAAGAGGGACTTGGTTAAAGTTATTGATATACAGTTAATATGGAAGCCCTCAGGTTGATGTCAACAGAAAAACGGCCACTCCAAACACAGAAGCAAATGGTCAGACTCTGATTGAAAATTACCAAAACCAACATTTTTTTCCCAGTGGATTAACTTGCAGATTAATTATTCACTTTAAGAATAGCAATTTAAGCTAGCATAATACACCCTGTAAATTTTGATTTCACACAAATTTTAAATGCAAATGAGCTTGCCAGTTTAAATATCTGATCTAAAGTCTTATATATTTTAAATTCTGATGCAAAGTCAGGTTGGAGCTATTCACTATTAACGTACAAATGAATTGTTCTTCCGTATTTTTTCCGTATTAACTGTATGTCCACTGGCCAGTCATTACATTATGAAATATAGTACATATTACATACTGTATCTGTCTTTACTGTACACAGGTTGGAAGCAATGGATAATGGAAGTTTGCACTATTCATTCAAGGAATTTTTCTTTTTCCTAGAGTCATTATTATTTGATGATCTGCATCAGGTATATAGAGATACGTGTCAGAAGGTATAGCAGAGGCTTTACACTTACAGTACGCTATGATCATACAGCTCTAGGGTAGAACAGAAGATCCGTGACCAAGAGTTTGTTGAATCAACAGCAGATCAGTCATATGCACTGCAAACAAATCATATTCTTAATGAATAGCTTGTCCTGTTGAGAAAAAAATAACATAATTTACTATAATCAATCAGTCTGACTTTCTTTTGTAGGTCTCAAAAACAGACGTAAGGCAAACTGTTGATGGTATCAAGTTATAAATATGACAAAAATAAAACGGCATAAACATGGCCCTATATACCTAATTAAAGGTGCAACATGTAAGTTTTTGACCCTTTTAAAGCATAAAAATACCATAATATGTTTGGAGATATTTAAGAAACATGCCAAGTGAACATACTTGTTTATCTAAAAAACAATGCCAAAAAGTGAAAGAAATTTCCACCAGCGCAATGCCAGTTAAGCCAATTATATTTCAGCACCATGGGTTGCCTTGGTGGAAAACAACATATTTCATTCATTCAGTCAGAAAGGCTCTTAAAGCATGCGTCCGTGACCAAAATGCGACCTCCAGTGGACAGTAGCAGCCCCGAAATTATTCAGCTCCACATGCGGTTATTAATTAGCAAAAGATATAAATATTAATAAATATTATGAGCGTAAACATTAGGCGAGCAGGTAACATTGTAACCCTGTGTATTGACAACATGTACATGACGAGATTTGCAGTGATGAGCAATTTGGCTGTTTGCACCAGACAAAACACGACAAAAATGTAAATACAGCCATTCAGAAGCACCGAATAGTGCACTCACTCACGAAATGGTAAGGTTTATAATCAGTTTAATACATATTAACCCTCCTTAACATTATTAAATGTCTTGCTGAATCACGTGTTTAGTTCTAAAGTTAAATTTTAAACGTGTAAATGTAAAATGACATTCAAACGTACATTGTTAGCATTCAACACTGAATAAAGCACATGAAGTTTACCTGAGGTGATCATTGTCATAGTTTTCTGTTGTTCACCAGTGGGAAATAGCAGCCGTTTCTAATATATCAATTCGACACATTGGTTAGGACAAAAACGGAAAATAATATGGAAAATATTCCTTCTTTCCGTGCCATTGCTTTTATTTAGAACACGGCATAAATCACTCGCTTCTGTCCTCAATCTGGCAACCTGCGTCTACGTTTGTTTTGATCCAGGAGTGCAATACCCAGTTCAACCACTGGGTTTCAAACTTACATACTGCACCTTTAATATTTGGAGTTTAACAATCAATTGTGAGACACCAAAACAAAGACATTTGGCATTATATATGTCTGACTTGACAAGGCACAGTTGATGAACTATATCTGGATTAAAATGTATCCAAAATGTATCCAAAATGTATATTTTTAATAATTACTCATTACAATAAAATATGAACTCTGAAGAGCTGGATTATAACACACAATAACTCAAAATAGCTGTCACACACACAAAAAACATTTAACAAACAAGTAATTCAAAGTGCCTTTTAGCTTTAATTTTTTTACCTATTGTTTTGTGCCACTGGCAAATGATTTCTTTTGTTGTGAGCTTAATCACCATTAAACATCCTCATCTTCTTCTAACAGCAGAGCAGGGCTGATGTGGCAAAAGTTCCCTCTTTGAGGGAGGTTAAAAAATGTATACAGGATGTGGAAAACTGATACTTACTATCTGAACTGGCTCTGATACAGGCTTTTGTTTGCTGGATTGGGTATCATTCAGATACAGTATGACTGCTTGAAATCAATTACTGTGTGTACAGTACTACTCTGTCTTAATGTGAAGCCCCAGAAAAGACATAAACATATGATCAACCTCCATAGTTTTCATGCACTATAATCACAATCTTCTTAAGTGAGAAACAGATAAATATATATATATTTTTAATTAAAGGTAGCAAATAAATATATTTTTTAATTGTTTAAAGAAAGGGCGTTACGGTGGCACAGTGGGTAGCAGAATCGCCTCACAGCAAGAAGGTCACTGGTCAGTTGGCATTTCTGGTTGGAGTTTGCATGTTCTTTCCGTGTTCGCGTGGGTTTCCCGCGGGTGCTCCGGTTTCCCCCAAAGTCCAAAGAGATGCGCTATAGGTGAATTGAGTAAACTAAAAATGGCTGTAATGTATGTGTGTGAATGAGGGTGTATGGATGTTTCCTAGTGATGCGTTGTGGCAGGAAGGTCATCCACTGCATAAAATATATGCTGGATAAGTTGGAGGTTCATTCTGACCCCTGATTAATAAAGGGACTAAGCCGAAAAGAATATGAATGAATGAATGTTTAAAGAAAAGTTCAATAAACTGTTGCATAGATATAATATAAACATCAATATCTCTACCCTTCATAGTTTGAACTTTTAAAGATTCATAGTTCTGTCAATATATCATACAGTATGTTAAAAAATACAAATAGTAACATACACATTATTCATTTTGTTCGGCTTAGTCCCTTATTTACAAGGGGTCACCACAGCGAAATGAACCACCAACTATTCCAGTATATGTTTTACACAGCGAATGCCCCTCCAGCTGCAACCCATCACCGGAAAACACCCATACACTCTCAAATTCACCCACACTCATACACTATGCCCAATTTAGTTAATCCAATTCAGCAATAGTGCATGTCTTTAGACTGTGGGGGAAACTGGAGCACCCACATTAATGGGAAAAATGTTTTGCCAACCTTCAGATCACATATACCTTAAACAAGTACCACAATCAAAACATATTCCAGTAGCTCAACTTAACTCAACAACAAATCCCTTCAGAAGATCAAAATCTGTATGCAGGCAGAATAATGCTGAAATTGTTCCAAAGAAGCGAGAGGAATGAAAGATTCACAAAATACGACAAGACAGTGGTCTCTATTTCAAACTGGTTAAGGTGAGCCAACAGAGAGATTAAGTTGACATTATTTTTGCTTGTTCTGTTCAACACATCTATGCCATGGCAATAAAATCTTTAATTTCACAATTAAAATCAGAACCCGCACTTATAGGCCTGCATACTGTGAACCAATGCATTCAGAAGACTGGGGAAGAAAGCTTACCTGGTAAACAAAATGCAAATCGCAGAGCATGGCAACACATCCATCTTTGATTAGGGCAGAGCCTGCTTGCAGCCTGAAACAGAAAGAGAGAGGTTAGTCTTTAAGTGGATCCACCTTTCCTCATTCAGCTTTAAAAGCTATTCCATGTTATCAGATTTTGGCCACCCGTGTAAGGCACGACATTTCTCCCAGATTACAGCATCTTTTATTTAAATGTCAGGGTCCTCCGAGGCTCTCCGGCGGAGTACGGTCGACCACAGATGTTCAAAGCTGTTCTGAGGTCAGTACTTTATGTGCGGGGGATACAAGAGGCTGAGACTCAATCTGTACCTGCAGCTAGAAAGGTCACAGGAGGAAACTCATTGGAAAACTAGTCTTTAATACAACCAAACATGTAAGCTTGATGTGACGCGTCCTGCGTGGAAGCTGTAGACAGATTGCTGAATGTTTTATAGGTACCAGAGTTATCAGAAGAAACAAAAATGGCAAGCAATTTTAGTTGTTTTCTTCAGTCGCAGCTCACTGGTGTTTATATTTTAGCAGTATAACGCCAATTCACATTTCCTTCTCAGGTAGAACATTCAGTTGAATTTAATATTATGTTCATTTAATAAAAAATCAGTAATAATAATAATTATTGTAATTTATGCAATTCTGTACTCTTTTGTATTGGTTAAAGAAATAGGTTGTTTTCAATCATGTGGTTCTAGTGATGTGCAAAATTCAGATGGAGGGCAGGAAGTACAAAAGTGAATGGGACACAGAGGAAAGTCCATATTTTTGCGATTTAAAGCATATTCCAAAGGAGAAATAAATAGAAAATAACCCCGTACTGTATGTTGGACATGATCCTTACATAATGAAGAGCGGCGAGTTTTCTACTGAACAAAAATATATTTGCCTGTCATCGAGGTGGTAGATATTGTATAAGCTATTACGCTACATGAAAAGATACTATAGTAAATACTACAGTGTTTTGAAGCATACTATAGATAATTACTTTAATTAAACTGTCACAGTAATTATATTGTTGATGTGGTACGACACTACTGTAGTAATAAATATATTCAACAGGCTTCAGTTTCTATAGTTGTACACCATCATAATGCAGCAGTTTACACCAACGTTACAGTATTTATTAGTTTATCAGTTTACTATAATACAGTATTCTGTAGCATTCATTAACAAAGAGTTGTACACATTATACACTTTACTATGTTGTTCAAAAGCACGTGTATTATAAAGTACTATAGTATTCCCCCATGTGGATATCTTCCAGACATTACGAAATAACAGACAAAAGCATGGATGCATAGTCTACATTATTATTTATTTTTTTAAGGGGGGGAAGTGCTCCACAATAATAACTGTCGAGTTTTGTCGCAAGGGTTGCATTTCTTTTTTATTCTGTTGATGAACTTACCATCAACAAATATTCACAGCTGCTGAGCATCTCAATGTAAACATTATGGTTGTTTATTCCACCAAAACGCTAGTAAAGACTTGGATTATCGCAAAACAAGATGAAGATTTCATTGCCGCGATTACATGGCAGGGTACGTTATTTATATTCTCCTTGATTTTGTATGTGTGGTGGTGCTTGTATCTGATTTTGATACAACACATTAACATTATACACATAGCTAGGCCTGTATATAACTTTTATTGGTGTTGTCAAACAAATTATTGTGTTTAAAAAAAGTTTGTACACAAACTTTTGTGGATGTATTGAATAAATGTTTACATGCCGCTTTTTCTTTCATTTTTCAGCCTCGAAGTATCCCACCTAAATGAACAAAAACCTTTTGTAGTTCTATGCAAGCTGTTCGACATTTCTTATTTTGCTGATTTAAACAATTATAAACAACATAAAACAGAAACTTTTTTCTTAAACATGTTCTGATAGCGATTCCTATGTAGAAGAATCACTTCTCGCCCTCCATCTAAATTTCGCACGTCATCAATGACGTCATGTGAAAACAACCTATAGTCTTCAATGGACCATTTTCACGTTTCTGGGTTTCTCAATAGCGGAAGTCATCATAGTTGAGTAAAC
Organism: Danio aesculapii; assembly: GCF_903798145.1. NCBI lineage: Eukaryota > Metazoa > Chordata > Actinopteri > Cypriniformes > Danionidae > Danio > Danio aesculapii. Next base: position 51,506,525 of record NC_079440.1, on the reverse strand, counting down.
TTAAGTCCGTCACACACCGGATGCGCCGCAACACGGCGCGCATATGTAAGTTAAAAGTATCGCACACCAGACGCGCAAATTCGTTCCCTTTTTTAAACGAAACTATTCAGATGGCACTCTGTGGCGCAGCATAAATATGAACAGTGTCCTGAGTCGTAGCTGGGCGCCGCTGACAGCCGCGGACTTGCGGCGCCGGTGTGTGTACTCTGTTAGAAACCAATGTTTAGAATTCTGAAATGTATGGCACTGCGTGGTGCTACGCGGTGCACCGCCAAGCGGCACTTCTGGTGTGTGACCCCCTTTAGAGTGCAATGAATGGAATCCCATTTGCTGAAATAATAAAAACTTAATGATGGCGCTCTCAAGACTTTCAGAAAAAAGAAAAAAAAAATGTGTTACACCAATAACTGATGAGAGACGACCATCAAACTTACTGTCCTGCCCACAGATGCATTAGAAATGGCTCACATGAGTGGTAATTCATTTTTGTATTTTGATGCTAAGATAATATGATACATATGTAAATACATATAAATGTACATACATTATACTTACATTTACATAATATTTGATAAAAATCTAAATAGTAAAAACTTTAAGGATATAAGATGCTGATGACCATTAAAAGTGTCAAAACAATCTTGTGAACCATTACTCATTTTACTCATTTAAAAAACACATTTCTTCATAACTCCTTCATAAACTTTAGCATGCTGAAAGATACACATTCAAATATCTTTAATAGCCCCTCATTTCTTTTATGGAAACACAGTTTCTATCTAATCAGCTGAAATGACACTCTGTAATTTATTCGTGACCATCAATCAGCTGCTACAATTGAATCATTCAAGTTGGAACAATCACCCATAACAAAAGCAATCATATTTTCACTAGAACATACATTTACATGTTTACAATTTCTTATTTGTATAAATGATCACATTCTAAAATATTTAGGTATATATTTAGATATGTGGCTGAAATAATAACATGAACAAACATGAACCAATCATATCTCTGTATTCTGAACTCATTAAAAAAACTCATATGTGACCAGAATCAGTCATAAAATATCAGTTTTTAGAAATTGAGACTTCTGCATTATTTGAAAGCTGAATAAATCTGTTTCCATTGACATACAGTATACTTTGTTAGAATAGGAAATATTTGGCCTAACAGAGATATGTACAGATACAGCAGGAAATACACAGAATATCTACATATTCCAATGATTTTAGTCATGAAAGAAATTGCATTAATTTTGACCTGTACAATATATTATGGTTATTAGCAAAAATAAACCCATACAACATGCGACTGACATAAGAAATGTAAGCATGTTTTGGCATGAATATTGATTTTCACTTATGTTGACACATACCTGCGTCAAAGCGCATAGAATCACCAAGAGGCGACACTCTCTCACTAGATGGCGAGGCAGCCATTTTGGAACGAAAATTCCAATAGAACAACAGCGTATTATAAGTCTGTAAAATAACCTATTAAAAGTGCTGATGATTGTGATAGTAAGTGTTGTACTGTCGTCTTTCAGGTTGTATCTCAGCTTTAATGCACTTTATAAATAAATAAGGGCATTCTAAGCTCTTTGCCTGAGTTATCAAGGAAACAAAAAGGACAAGCAGTCTTAAGTGGGTTTCCTCAGTTTCAAGGAATAAACACAGTGTGTCACCATGACAACATTGAACAGTAAAGAGCTTAGAATGACCAAGAGGCGACACTCAATTGATATTATTCTTCAATGCGGAAGTGCAAACTACCGATTCAGCTGCCTATGGAAGAAATGACTAGGAATAATAAACGGCAGCAAACGGTCAAACTACTTACTCTACAAACAATTGTTTGCATGACTATACAGACAAAGTAGAATAATATAATAAGAAAATATCAGTTTGCAACACCAAGCAGCAAAACAAGCTGTTTTTATCGTCTAAAAATGTGAATGAGACTGGAAGTCTCGAGCCAAAATGATTCAAATGGCTGCGCCCACTTGTTAGCGGAGAATAAGGTGAATAGAACGTTCCATTGCAACAGGAGCGCCCAGCAACAGCCCCGGATTCCACCATCATGGAGTGAAAGCGATCAGCCGTCCAATAGATCTAATTGCTGTTGCGATGGTGAGCAGCTGCTTTGTTTTTTATTTGTTTATTTAAAAAGTGCATTAAAGCTGAAATACAACCTGAAAGGCGACAATGCAACATTTAAAATCATAGACTGGTGATTATCAGCACTTTTAATAGTTTATTTTACAGATGTTTAATATATTAACCATATTTGTTTTCTTGAAACTGTCACTTTTAGGTGAAATTACTTTAAATTACTTTAATTTAATAGTTTACGCACTGGCATAATATAAATGAATACTGACATGTTAAATTAAACTAATATGCGTTTCAAAATAGGATGTTGATAACAGACTGACAGTACACTTTTTGTTGGAGTATTATATTATAATAGTACATAGTATTTTTTTCCAAGGTTGTCTGTTAAAAAAAGGCTAATAAAGTTTTTTATTTAAAAAGCTACATTCTCCAAATTTATTTATTTACATTTTTTATATATATTGTTATTCATGATTTTAATACTGTAAATAAAAATCATGGAGGCCAGATAATGTAGTTTTTGTTGTAGTTTTAGTTGAGTATACTTATTTTTGCTTCACCCTAACTTGAGTAAAAAAAAAAAAAAAACCCAAAAAAACAAAAAAACAAAACAAAATAAAACAAAAAAAAGTAATTGAGTTTTTTTTGTTAACCTTACTTTTATATGTGAAACAGATATTTTAGATATCAGATGTATTAAACTTAGTCTTGTCAACATTTTGAAAATTGTCTATTTTCATTGGTATAATGTTTTAAAATGTTACTTTTCAAAGGGGATGTACTCATTTTAACGCATTGAACTCAACATTTTGATTCATTCTGTCTAACATTAGTTATCTGTGCTGTTGTTCTATTGGAATTTTCATTCCAAAACGGCCACCACGTGACACTAGCGGCATCTAGTGGCTGTTTCCCAAATAGAAACAGCGTGTCGCCTCTTAGTGATTATAAGCTCTTTGCTGTAATAGAGACTATAGAATACACTGTAAGAAAGAGCATAGAATCACCAAGAGGCGACACTGTAGTGCGATTTGGGAAACAGCCACTAGATGCCGCTAGTGACATGAGGCAGCCATTTTGGAATGAAAATTCCAATAGAACAACAGCATATTATAAGTCTGTAAAATAAACTATTAAAGTGCTGATGATTGTGATAGTAAGTGTTGTATTGTCTTCTTTCAGGTTGTATTTAAGCTTTAATGCACTTTTTAAATAAATAAATAAAAACAAAGCAGCTGCTTGCCATCAGGACAGCAATAAGATCCAATGGATGGGCGATCGCTTTTACTCCAAAATGGCGGAATCCGGGGCTGTTGCTAGATTGGATACGTTTGCGGCCGGAAGTAAATGAGAATTATTTCTAATACTTATTAAATTTCCCATTTATTGTATTTTAATAATGTGTACCCCCACTCCAACCTTAAACCCAACCATCACAGTAACGAAAAACATTAGTTGTACCAAGTATTATTTATGCCATCTATTAATTACCCAATAAATTGTATTATTTAACGCCCACCCCAACCCTAAACCCAATCATCACAGTATTGTAAAAATATTAATTATTGTTATACAGTGTCATTAAAAAATGCTACTATATTAATGTACATATCACACTTATGGCTGGTCGCATATCCGATCTAGACTTTATCCTGTTGCTGGGCACTGCTGTTACAATGGAACGTTCTATTGAGTGTCACCTCTTGGTGATTCTAAGCTCTTTGACTGTAATCAAAGTCCCTTCAAGGCAAGTCATTTCACTCGACGGCCATCTTTGAATCGCCTCTCGGCCAGTATGCTCGGGCATTCTGTTTGACTGGGCAAACATCAAATTCTCCAACACTGTTAGCCAAGCTTACGATTGAATTTCATATTAGGAATCACCAATAAAATTAAACAACAACTGTCCATTTGGTTTCAATTCTAAGCGTCCAATTCACACAAAATCTGCAGAAACTCACGTCTGGTCTGAGCCCCTCCCCCAGGGTATCATCAGTCTATAGCGAATCCTGTAATAGAAGGCGGGCTTTATTCACCATATGGCAATCGATGATTAGCTCTTGTACTAGAAGGCAGACTTTATTCGCCACAGTGACCGTTACACTTTTCCCCATTCAAAAAGATATGAGTGACATCTTGTGTATTCTATAGTCTTTGCTGTAATGAATAAACAATTAATACTGTAGATATCTCACTAACTGTGACAAAACATGGGTATATTACACTGACAAAAAATGCAGTGCAACCACAATGATGTACTTTTAGTTTAACTGTGGTATTGAATTATTTCCATGCTCATACCACTGTATTTACACAGCTTAATGTGTAGATACTTAAAAGTAAGGCTGTGCTGTTTTTTTAAGTTTGAACAACATTAATATATTTAGTTATAAACAATATGGTTTGGCAATTCCATCCATATCAATAAACTAGTTTGTTACTATGGTGCATTCAAAAATAGCGGAGGAGTGAGCTGCTTCGGGGAAAAGTGTAAAATCCAACTTGAACTCCTAAACATGAGTCATGCCTTATATTAAGGGCTTTAAAATAACTTGTAAGATTTAGTTAACACATATAGTTTGAAGCGGTTTGCCCTGCCAGATGCTCTGACTGACAGGTTTCTTGCACTGTGCACTGCAGTGTGATTGAGATGTGGTGTTTTCCTGGGTGCATAGCTTACATTTTATGGCTATATACTCCATCTGTAAAAGTATAAATATTCCTATGCATATTCCCAGGTGCATAAGCCTTCTGCATGCAAGTTTCTGATACACTTTATTAAATGAGCAAACAGGCAATAATTTTGACTAAAACATTTTTGTTAGATAATAAATGCACCATACATGTGGAAAGTTATATCTACAAATAAGACTACTGTTATGATATTTGTGACTGTAAAATCAATATTGTAATGGGGTAAAGTAAACAAAATAGTGCTTTATATCTATGTTTCTCAACCATGTTCTTGGAGGATCACCAGCTCTGCACATTTCTCATTTCTCCTCAACCAAACACACCAGATTCAGAGCATCAGCTCATTAGCAGAGCCTAAAAGAACTGTAATGGGTGTGACAGACAAAGGAGACATCCAAAACGTATTGGTGGTCCTCCAGGAACGTGGTTGAGAAACACTGCTTTATATGACTTAGTGCTTTAAATAACGCTTTAGAAATATATTTTTATTTTTATATTTTAAAGTTGCAGTTTTAAACTATCATGTGATTTTAACCAATTTCTATTTGGTTTATGTGTTTAACATCCTACAACGCAATTTTGTGTCTAATAGACATCTAAACCCTACAGAAAAAAACAGCTTAAACCAGCCTAGGCTGGTTGGCTAGTTTTAGCTGGTCGACCAGCCTGGTTTTAGAGTGGTTTTTGGCCATTTCCAGGCTGGTTTCCAGCCAATTCCAGCCTGGTCTTAGCTGGTCAGGCTGGAAAATGACCAGCTAAAACCAACTTGACCAGCCTAGACAAGCTGGGAGCCCTGCCAAAACCAGCTATGTCCAGCTTAAACCAGGCTGGTCAAGCTGGTTTTAGCTGGATTTAGCTGGACATTTTCCAGCCTGACCAGCTAAGACCAGGCTGGAAATGGCGATAGTTATTTCCTTGTTGTTCAAAGAGTCTGCAAGTTCTTGCATGGATATAAGATGTTATGGATTGTGGACATCGATGATGTTAAGCATGTCTTTATTCGATGCACAGCAGAAAAAAAGTAAAAGTAAGGTTCTCTCCCGGATCAGAGTGAGTTTTTGTGTTACCAAAATCCAGCATTGTATGCATTCAACTCATGCTCAGTCAGGCGAAATAAAGGTCTTTTCGCCTAGGATGTCAATCAAATAATCAAGCTCTAGCCATGAATAAAATAATAGGCTATTTTATCATTTTACTATTTTAGATGATGGTTTAGTAATTATATTATACATTGTTATATTCAGGTCAATGAAATAATAACTTTAATAAATAAAATATGTTCGTAAGAATGTGGTGGGCCAGTGATTCCCTTCTCTGCCAGAGATTGCTCTATGGTTTTAAAACCCTTTTAAACTGTATCATTTAGACCTGTATCATTTTTTAGCCTCTGTAGATATATTATATTCGAAGAATGAAAATAAGCGCTCAGTCTAGTTGCTTTTAAGATTTATTTTAGGCCTGCATTCAGCTGACAGCGCACGCACAGCCGCGATATCGAGAGAAAACGTAGGTTAAATAATATATTCTTTAATCTAAACGACTCAGAGAAACTTTGGCTAAAACATCCTCTTGGTTCGCAGCAAATCTTTTTAAATGCATTAAAAGGCAAGCGCATATCTTAGCCTTACCCTGAGTTTGTCCACACTCTGCCTGCATTAACATACATGCTGTATTTTAATATAGCTAATTTTGATGAATTAGCTCTAACTTTTGGCAGCGTTTTCTTCTTTTTATGCATTTATGCCCGCATTACATTTCACACGCATATGCAAGGTGACTAAAATTGAAATCAAAATACAAAAGATACTGAGCCATTACAAGTAAAAAAACTAAACAATACTTTAAAGAAGAACATTGACGTATTGAAAAAAACTGAACTGAACTGAAACTAAATTATTAAAAATAAACTTGCAGGACTTAATTTATGTCCTGCAGCAAAAATATTTTTATTTTACTTTTAGTGATCTGCTTGAGGCAAGACAATTTATTTTTATGCTTTTGATGAAGCAGCATTCAACTTAAGCTCTTTAGACCATGCGCCGGACCATTTCTCAGTCTTTCGCTGCAATGTCTTTAAATAAATAATTATTTAAGCTTATTTTCATTATTCATTTATTTTTCATTATTCGTTTATTATTATGTACAATAATGAGACATAAAATGAGATAGTAAAATATAATCAACAACGCAAATGTAAATAAAAACGTGGCTAAATAAAAACGGAAAAGCTTATTTAATGACTGTCTAGTCCTATCAAAATAGCAAACACTGAACATCTCTGTATATTTAGGCTAAAAGACTGCTTTATTTATTTATTTAGACCTACTTACTTGTACTGAATGTCTGTGCTTTCATTTTAGTTGTCTTTTATTTTTTATTTTATATAATTCTATTTTCCAAAATGAATCCTCTTTGCACTTAACAAGTTTACAATGATAATAAAGCGTGCTAACAAAGTTTTAATGATTAATGAAGGAATTGTAATGCTTTGATTTATCGTTTCATCTTCATTTACAAGCACAGTAGCATACAGTATTTACAGCTGCTGTATAGGCTATTTCTGTCCATTCGCATCCCATCCCTTTGTGCCCCCTGGCGGCATATTCACAAACTGCGGTCATACATTAAAAACAGAGCGGCAGCAATTTAAAGCGGCGGCGGTATAAGCCACGGTGGTAATGGCCACATTAAACTCTCACCTACTGTATGTGTATATCTCTGGCTCTGGATGGCCACAGTCCTTCACTGCACCTTGGACTTGCATTTATTTCAAAGGAGCGCTGCCCAAAATGGCGGCTCTATTGACGCATTCCTTCCAATAGACAACAACAAGGTAGGTGACATCTAATGTAAATATCTATTATTGAAAACAAACTCTAGAAATCATTAACTCTGAAATATAAGTTATTTAAAGAAAACAACTTTGAAAATATTAAATTAAATAAAATTGTTTGATGATTACAAGAAGAAAAATTTAAAGTGAAATTAATAAAAATAATATAACACCTGCTACACTGGCAGATTGGTGATAAAACATAACACTATTGGCTGTTATTAAAAAAAAAAAAGGGGGGGGGGGGCAACAATATGTCCCACCCTCGGTTGAGATTACGCCAAACGTCGAATAAAAATGCATGTTTCAAAGCACTTAAGCACTTCACGGGACCTTTAATGTTCTATTGAAGAAAGAAACAGCCTGAGGGTAAGTAAATAAATAGCAAGTTTTCATTTCTGGGTGAACAACCCCTTTAAAATCACTTAATTTCTAAAACAAATGACAGTACCATGCTTACACTTGAAGCATTTTCTAAGCACCTACTAAATATAAACACGCAGCATCTGATTGGTCTGCAGAGAACGCTGATTTACTCATTGGAGTCAGCAATAAGCCACTAGACACCTGAGTCGCTACGGTTATCACTGCTGTAATTCCTTCCTGTGATTTGGGCGTAACTCAAGCAAAGGTGGAATAAAGGCTTGCTCTTGCCTTTGGGTGAAGGGTGTCCAGAAACTTTGTCACATTAATTGATGGCTTCATTAGATCGCAATCAGAGCACTTCAGCTTGCCTCCAGGGCCCGGCTAACCCATTCCTATGCATTTGAGAATAAAGCTGGGAAAATAGGGTTTTACTGCAGTGGATATTGCGCCTGTCACATCGAGAGAACCAAGAGAAAGCCTCTGTCTGCTACCAGCATAATGTAGATAAAGTACAAGCAAGGTCGAGTTACATGGAGACTGATTGCGGTGTGATAGCATGCATTGCGGGCCAAAAAAATATTCAATGACAAAGAAGTTTAGTCGGATATGGACATTTTAGACACCACAGGACACTGTGTTCTCTTCTTAAATTGGGGGGATAGATAAATTATACGTTTTCCGATTCAAAGGCCAAATTGTTTTGTGAATATAAAGCCTGCATCATTATTTTCGGGGAGCTTCGGTCGGAATTATCAAAGGATTTGTTGAGGAAAAAAATCTGGTAAGGGATCATCTGTACAATTTTCCAGACAGCATGTTTTTGACTCAAGAATTACAGACAATAGCCGAGTTATTGTGTGTGTGAGCCACAAGAGATAACAGCCAAACTGCAGCAAAGTAAGAACAATAACTGCAGACCTATTACTGAATTACATCCACAGTGAGTGGTTTTGAAAGAGGACTATTTCATCTAATGTAAGAGCTGAAAGACCTTTTTTCGAAAACAATTGATCGCCTCAACTATACGCCATGCTACAATTATGTAATCTTTTCCAGTAATAGGGCGCAGTTAAAGTGAAGCATGGGTATCCATTTTGGTGGTGGTAAATGTGGTGGTTTACGGCGTCTGTCTAGAAACTTCTGGTCAAGAGCATATGTCTAAGTCTTAGTATGAGAAGATGTTGAGCTAAAAAAACAAAACAAAAAGTAAGTCATTATATTGTGTTAAATCAGTCTATGAATTGGATTGATATGAAAAATGAGTTATTAAAGGGATAGTTGAACATTTTTGATTAATTTGGGTGTAGCTGACTTTTTTCTTCAACAAAAAAGCTTTTCAGCTAAAACCGTGATGCTTGATCGTTCATACAGTTTATAAAAGTCAAAGGCTATTGACACTTTGAGTTAATAACAAACCAACAAACAAATAAGGCATTACAATCATTTGATAGCTGGTTGTGTTTAGAAGAACAGAAGAATTTCATGTTTTCATTGCTCCTTAAAAACTAACTTTCACTGAGATGACTAGTAATACTAGTAGTTATGCAATTGGCTTTATGCACAGCTAGTGTTTTTCAGCCAAGGAATAACTTCCAGTGAAGACTTTATGTGACTATTTTCAATTTCATAATGTTGCTTTTACAGGCTTGATGTAGTAATTTAATTAAAATATAATCAGTTAAATAGACTTAAGCATCCATTTGGTTGTTAAAGCGTAAAAAGAGATGAAAGACATGCATGGGCAAACTCGATCCTTGAGGGCCGGTGTCCCTGCAGAGTTTTGCTCCAACACTAATCAAACACACTTGAACACCCTAATTAGTGTCTTCAAGATCACTAGAAAGCTACAAGCAGGTGTGTTTGATTAGGGTTGGTGCAAAACTATGCAGGACACCGGCCCTCCAGGATCGAGTTTGCCCATCCTTGGGCTAGCGCAAGTGCAAAAATTCCATTGGAAATACTATGGTAAAATTATTTTCCATATTTTAAAGACATGGTGTGGAAAAATAGAATTTAATGCAGGGCTTCTTGTTTGGTCTGATACCCACTTTATATTGTATCTCAGCCAGACAGTGAAGATCGATGTTTTTTAAAGAAATCAGATCTTAAATGCAACGATTTTGTATGGGATGACAATTAACCGAAAGCCCTGAGGCTGGCTAACTGAAGTTAAAAGTCAGTGTGCATATACCCCACTGATTCTCAAACACTAAGAATTAGGCAACTGAAAATGAATACATCTAAGCTTATAAGCCATATTAAATATGTTTGATATGAAAAACTACTTAACTGTTACTACATAAAGTGTTCTCATGAACGTGCACCCTATACTGACACTGAGAAGAAGAAACTGTTGAATAATGTCATTATTTTGGTTTTATGTGTGCACAAAAGTTTTCTTGTAGAAATATAGATTGAAGGCATATGGTCTGTTGTGAGTATGCTTTATTTTTGTAATTTTGTATTAGATCTACATTTGGATTAGAGCAGCAAATTTTTGTTCATTGAAAATGATGGAAAGATTGGAAAACTTATGAAAATATGAGCCCCAAAAAAGAAAGGGTGTGTTTTGTTTATAGTGTGCTGGTTTCACTCTCTCTTCAACCATTTAGTCATTGTGCAACTTTCATGGCAGATGCGGAAATCAATATAATTCAAGTTATTGAGTTTAGTTTAATAAGTCTTACAAAATTATATTATTAAATAAATAATTATTACAAGACATTTTCTATTTCGACACTTTCATTTCAGTACATTCCAATTTAACCCTTTAATGAATGAATTTGACTCTCTGATAATCAGTCATCTATTGATAATATGTCTAACCATCAGAAAGAGTTCACAAATTTAAACCATTTTAGAGCACTGAGAACGTTCCTTTGTAAATAATATAATATAATATAATATAATATAATATAATATAATATAATATAATATAATATAATATAATATAATATAATATAATATAGGACAGCACAGTAGCTCAGTGGTTAGCACTGTCGCCTCACAGCAAGAATGTCCCTGGTTCGAGTCCAGTCTGGTTAAGCTGGTATTTCTCTGTGGAGTTTGTGTGGAGTTGCTCTCCACATGATTGTGTGGGTTTCCTCCAGGTGCTCCGGTTTCCCCCAGAGGCTAAAGACATGCTCTATAAGTGAATTGGATGAACTGAATTGGCTGTTGTGTGTGAGTGTGTGTAAATGTGAGAGTGTATGGGTGTTTCCCAGTGCTGGGTTGCAGCTGGAAGGGCATCCGCTGCATAAAACATATGCTGGAATAGTTGGCTGTTTATTCAACCCCTGATAAATAAGGGACTAAGCTGAAGAAAAATGAATGAATGAACAATATAATATAATATAATATAATATAATATAATATAATATAATATAATATAATATAATATAATATAATATAATATAATATAATATAATATAATATAATACTTTCAACATTGAGTCAAATTAGCTCACTTAATTTAGTCAGGAGAAAATTACTATGCACGTCCTATAACTCTAGCAAGAAAAGAAGTAGGCAATAATGGTAGTTTTAGCGAAAGTACAGTATAACTATGAAATACTATTTGACAGATATTGGAGTTGGAGTAGTCAGTAATTCTCCATCCAGTGTCTATAACACCCGAGAAAAAAAATATATATTAAATGCCGTGTGATCTTTGACAGAAACGGTCTCAGAAGGCATCTAAGAAGTGGAGGATTTGTAGGAGGTTTGATCCTTATCACTTAGATGTATGACAGGTCTTCGATCCTCAGCGCAAGAGGTCAGTGACACCTGCGTGCGCTGCTATACTTTCTCTTTTCTCTTTTTTTTCGGTAATGACAGCTTTGCCTCTTTGCTTGGCTTCTGCACAGAGCTGTGGGTAAACACAGCATGCGGCTGATTGCTGAGTGTGTGGTTACTAATCTGCAGATGTGATGTGCTACGAGGGATAATTCGGGGTTGTTCCTTACTTTGTCAAGGCTTTAAAAAGAAAAGCAAAAAAAAAAAAAAAAACTCAAGCTGAGATGATCGCATGGGGAGCCGGGGAGAGGACGACAACAGACGGATTATACCTTGTGATTGTTATAGAAGCAGCCTTGACTGTTTTTGCATATGAGATAGAAAGGTTGTTTTGTGGGAGGGGGAGTTTTATCATCTCTCTAAATCCGTTTTAAAAACTTCCAAGAATATTAACAGTCCTTTTCTCAAAGTTATTATTTGTGCTTTGGTTTAGTGATGCACAAAAAAGCTTTCAGAAGAAAAAAACTAACTGATGGATAGAAAGAAAGGCATGGAGGAGGAGGGGTTTAAGATTTCTGCAAGCGAAAGAGGGGATTAAGACTGATTCCATGCCAAACAGTCTTGGCAGATGGGGCCTGGTGCTTTTAGGATGCCAAAAAGAGTCAATAAGTCATCAGTGCATTCAATCCTGGAGATAATACATTTAGGAGAGGGGATTAACGGACACAATAAAAAAACAGGCCTTTTCATCCTCTTTTGCGCGACGAGGACATATTCAAGGAGATATTTGCTCCTTGTCACTCTTGACGTGCTTCTCTACTGTCTTTCCAGCAGCGGTCGTTTTTACATTGAACAGCTTCCAGTGGCGCAGCGAGCCAAGGGCAAATGAGCAATGGACTGAGAAGCATTGCTGGAGACCAGAGGTGTGTGTAATGCTGAGAGGTGCACAGTCTCATTTAGAAAAGCCTCCATTCAAGGCTCTGACAGCGTATGGGAAAGCATCCCTTGAGTGTTTTAGTGGGTATGCAGTGACTGCTTTTTATTCTTCACAATTGGACTTTACAGCTCTGCTTCAGTCAAATGCTGCATTGATATTTTTTAGTGTATCACTGTCATGCTGTGATTTGTATATTAGTTGATTAAGGCTGTATATAGTAAAAAGGAGATCAATTTTTGAGATAATACAAACACTTCCTGAATCTCAAGGTCGCTGCTTAAATTAACTTAATGTTACAGTATAATATACAGTAGTGAAAGTAGTTTTTAAGCATATATTTTCTCTGATCTGCATATACGTATTATCATCATTCAATAACAATAATAATATGAAATAAATAAATAGATAAATTAATACAAATAAAGACAAACATATAAATACAATATATGTTTTTGAGGAAAAATATTTTATCTGATCTGCATGTAAAGTATTATTATTATTATTATTATTATTATTATTATTATTATTATTATTAAATAATAATAACAATATTAATAATAAACATATAAATAATAATAAATAAATAAATAAAAAACTAAGGAAATAAATAATTAATTAATTATTAAAATATGTTTTTAAGCATATACATTTTCCTTGATCTGCATATAATGTATTGTTATCATTAAATAATATTAATAATAAATAAATAAATAAATAAATAAATAAATAAATAAATAAATAAATAAATAAATAAATAAATAAATAAATAAATAAACAAGCAAATAAAGAAAAAAATTCAATATATGTTTTTAGGCATATATATTTTCTCTGATCTGCATGTTTTGTAGTATTATCATTAAATAATAATAGTATAAATAAATATATTTTTTAAGCATATATATTTTTCCTCTGATCTGCATACAATGTAGTATTATTATTAAATAATACTACTATTAATATAAATAAATAATTGAATAAATGAATGAATAAATAAATAAATAAATAAATAAAATATGTTTTTTTAAGTATATATTTTCTCTGATCTGCATATAATCTATTATTACACATACATTTTGCAAATGTGCTGTAATGCAGTTTACTTTTTGCTGCTTGTTCCAGCTACTTACTTAATGAGCTGGATCATCACAATACTTGAGTTTTATGGAGGTGACAAAAATGATTTTACTTTCAATCCATTGAAATTTGTAAAATTAATTTATTATTTAAATTAATCGGTTTATGCTGGGACAACATGAAGGAGTTGTGTGGAACCCAGAAATTTTTTGTGTTATTTGTTAAGTTTTAATAAAAAAAATCTGTAACGACAATCAGAAAAAATATATAGGCAATGTGTCAATGAAGAACAATGCCTGGTGTATAATTAGTAATGGTAATGGTAATAGTAATGGTTAGTAATTAAATGAATGTATTTCGAACTAATATACATTTTAAACTAAATTAAACATTTAGCATTAGGGTTGAATTTGTCCATATTTGACCAAAATATGTTTGGGTGATTTTCTTTTATATGCACATAAAAGTTTCAATGAAGCTCTCTCTGTTTATATACATTTTGCACTTATGAAACTGTATTACACTAATGAGAATAAAATGAGCAAAGAAAAAAATAAAAATCCCAAAAGTGGACGCATTGAACTAATGAGAATTAATTGTGCTAATTATTATTTTTTTTTGTTTTAAATTAATTATTATAACAATTATAAAGTAAT